>NC_026001.2:68070590-68108044 GCF_000442705.2 Elaeis guineensis | reverse complement strand
CCTCTGTCGCCCCGAATTCCTTTAGGATTTTTGATAGGGTTCTCTCCCTCTGTCATATAGCCGAGGTCCAGCCTTCCCTCTCCCTGTTCAGACATTTCTACACCTTCAAACGCCATCCTTCAGCGAAGGACTGGTGGTACTTCTCCCCCAGTTCGGTAAGAAGGGGTTGCTGAAGGGCGCCCCTTCTTCGATTCACAACTGGAAGGGGAAATTTCTCTTCATTTACTGTCCGACCCTGGAACTGGGCCTGCCCCCTTGGGGGTCTCTGAGGGATTTCCGTCCGCCGGGCTCCCAGCCTGGGAGAGGACGACCTTCAGGCCGCCCAGAAGCTCCTGAGCTACCCCCGCTCCTTCCCTTCCAAACCTACTGAGGGAGCAGCTTCTTTTCAACATCGACCTGAGCCCTCAGGATCCAGCAAGTATATATCTTTCCTTTTCTTGCCTTCTTCTTCCCTCTCTTTCTTCCTCTCTCTTTTTCCTCTTTTCTCTTTCTTTTCTTTTCTTCTTCTTTTCTCTTTTTTTTTTTTTTTTTTTGACTCTGGACTGATCGGTGCCCGCTTTTTCCTTCTTCTTTTCTTTCCCTTTTTTTTTTTTTTAGCAATGGACGCCGATGCCACACGGATGCTCACCAAGGCTATGAGAGCCCAGAAAAGGAAGGGCACGATGACCTCTGGCTCGGCGAAGAGGGCCAGGATGGAGGAGACGAGCTTGGCTGCGCCCATCCAGGCGACCCCGGCAATCGACATTCCTTCAGATGTCGAGCCAGCGGCCCCCCGGGCTCCCCCAAGGAGCCCGCCGATCGGAGTCCCCATTCCGGAGGTCCGCCCCGCGGAGGCGTCCATCGCGGGGAGGAGGAGAAAGTCGTGGCCCACAGGCCGAGCAGCCACCGAGCCGCCACAGACGAGTCCATCTGCTCCGAGGGGGGATCGGAGAACCCCTTCAACGACAAGGCTCTGATTCGTCGGCTGCTCGATGGTTGCATTCTGTCCGATGTCGTGGAGAGGATCGACCGTGCCGATCCGGAGCAGCGGGCCTGGGACACCTTGGGGTCCTTTCTTGAGGTAAGCGGATTTTTACTGGCACAGTTGCTCGGTCTTCGTTGTGATTCTCTATCTGTCCTTGCAGATCGGGCATCAGCTCTTCGCCTATGTCGAGGCGTCGGGCCGCATGAGAAGGGATCTTCTGCAGGCAGAGGAGCGCTGTCAAGACGAGGTTGCTCGTCTTCAAGCGAAGACGGCCGAGGTGGCTGCCCTCGGGAGGCCCTGGAGAGGGAGAGACAAGATCGGGAAGAGGAAAGACGAGCCCGGGAGGAGGAGAGGCGAAGCCTGGAGGAGTTGGCAAGGAAGGCGGAGGCCGAGGTCGCCCATCTGGCCGAGCAAACTCCGGTTCTGGTCTCGGAGGCCAGGACCCTTGCGGTGGAGGAGTTCAAGGCCTCCGCGGAGATGAGGGAGCTGAACGTCCAATTCGGCCTGGAGGCATTTACCAAGGGGTTCGAGCTCTGCCGAGAGAGGGTGGCCAGTAGATACCCCAACCTTGATCTCAGCTTTTTGGAGGAATCTGACGACGAGGCCACCCCTTCGTCCGCTGCTACCGCAGTCGCACCCCCCGCGCCGAGCTCTCCACCCCCCGCCCCGAGGTCTGAGACCTCCGATCTTGTATCTTTCTTTCATCGCCATATTTCCTTTCCGTTTGTCTTCAAAATTAATCAATAAAGTCGAATTTCTTATTGTGGATGGTCTTTCCTTCCCCCTGCTCCTTCTTCTCTGCCTTTCTTCTCGTAATGAGCTTGGTCTTTGACGTTTGCATCTTCCGATGGCAGCGTCCCGCCGAAGCACTCCCCTTGCCCCTGGGGGTTCCGCTGAAGTCAACTATCCAACGGCTCAAAAAGGAGGTCCTCCACCTGACGAAGAAGTTGAAAAAGTCGGAGGACGAGCTCCGCAAGTCGAAAAAATGCTATTCCGAGGCCGCCGCTGAGGCCGCCCACTTCAGGAGTCTCCAAGTGAAGGCAATCATGGACTACAGCCGGAGGAAGGCGAACTTCGCAAAGGAGCTCGAGGAATGCACGAAGAGTGCCAGCGACCGAACTTGGGCTCAAGAAGCCAGGATCAGCGCCCTTAAGGTGGAGCTGTCAGCTGCGAAGAGGAGGATCGGCCAGCTGGAAGGGAACTCATCCCGGCTCACAGCACGGGATGAGCAGATATGGTCACAAAAAGTTTCTGACCTTCAGAAGCAGCTTCAAGATGCTGAGATGAGCCATGATGTGCAGCGTGCCAGCTGGCGCCGGCAGGTAGAAGAGTATAAAGGGAGATTCCGTCAAGCGGCGGACGAGGTCGTTCGTCTCCAGAGGCAGCTGGTTACTAGGGCGCAGCTTACTAACGCCCAAGATACCGAAGAGCTCCACGCCCTGAGAGGCACCGTCGAGGGGATTTCTGTCTCCCTTGGGGAGAAGATAGCCGAGCTGCAACAAGTAAAAATTCAACTGGGGCTTGAGCGGAAGGCCGTCGCGGACGCAGAGGCGGAGTCCGAAGTTTTGCGGAAGTGGCATCGGGAAGCGGAGGCTGAGAGCCGGCGACTTCGTCAGGCGCTCCAGGATATGCTGCAAAAGAAGGAAGAACTAGAGGAAACGGTGGAGAGCCTGAGGCAGTCCTGGTTGGGGGATGGAGGTGATCACCCTAGGTTAGAGGGAGCAGGACCTCCTTAGAGTTCTTTTGTAGTCACCCCCTTTTGTAGCTGCCCCTTTTTCTTTTTTCTTATCATTTTGTCCCTCTTTCTCTGGCCGTCCTGGTCCTGTAGTACATATATCGGAAATGAAGAAAAAGCTCTTTGTGTTACCTTGTCCGCGCGTAGCACCGATATTGTCGTTCGTTGACCCTCTCTCATCGTTTGGCCTGTTTGGCTTAGAGGTCGTCGTGGGAAGGGGCTCTTCCCTTTCTTCTGATCTCATCATGTGGCCAAGCCTCGCCACCGTTTTTGACCCTTGCTGGCGAAGCAGCGGATGGAGCCCGGCTTTCTCAGGAGCCCGGGCAAAATCTTTCTTGGCGGCGGAACCCGGCTCCCGTAGGAGTCCGGGTGAAGCTTACCTTGGTGGCGGAACCCGGCTCCCGTAGGAGTCCGGGTGAAGCCTTTCTTGGCGGCGGAACCCGGCTCCCGTAGGAGTCCGGGTGAAGCTTACCTTGGCGGTGGAACCCGGCTCCCGTAGGAGTCCGGGTGAAGCTTTTCTTGGCGGCGGAACCCGGCTCCCGTAGGAGTCCGGGTGAAGCTTACCTTGGCGGCGGAACTCGGCTCCCGTAGGAGTCCGGGTGAAGCTTTCCTGGGCGGCGAAACCCGGCTCCCGTAGGAGTCCGGACAAAGCTTATCTTGGCGGCGGAGCCCGGCTCCCGTAGGAGTCCGGATGAACTCTCCTTTGGCGTAAAGACCCGGACCCCCCGGAACTCTCCTTTGGCGTAAAGACCCGGCTCCCGTAGGAGTCCGGGTGAACTCTTCTTTGGCGGCGGAACCCGACTCCTGTAGGAGCCCGGGTGAAGCTTATCTTGGCGGCGGAGCCCGGCTCCCGTAGGAGTCCGGATGAACTCTCCTTTGGCGTAGAGACCCGGCTCCCGTAGGAGTCCGGGTGAACTCTTCTTTGGCGGCGGAACCCGGCTCCTGTAGGAGCCCGGGTGAAGCTTATCTTGGCAGCGGAGCCCGGCTCCCGTAGGAGTCCGGATGAACTCTCCTTTGGCGTAGAGACCCGGCTCCCGTAGGAGTCCGGGTGAACTCTTCTTTGGCGGCGGAACCCGGCCTCTGTAGTAGCCCGGGTGAAGCTTATCTTGGCGGCGGAGCCCGGCTCCCGTAGGAGTCCGGGCGAAGCTTACCTTGGCGGCGGAGCCCGGCTCCCATAGGAGCCCGGGTGGAGCCTTCCTTGTCGTAGGAACCCGGCTCCCGTAGGAGTCCGGGTGAAGTCTTTCTTTGTCGTGGAAACCCGGCTCCCGTTGGAGCCCAGACCTTCCACATTGCTCATGTCAGGATGAGGTTCTCCTCCTGTTCCTGTCAGGGCCGTGGGGGCACGTTAGGGCGTTGTAAGGCCTCTCCCCCCATCCGATCTAAAGGAACCGGGCCTTCGACTTTGCTCAAGTTAGGGCGAGGTTCTCCTCCTGTCCCTAACAGGGCTGTGGGGGCACATCAGAGCATTGTAAGGCCTCTCCCCCCATCCGATCTAAAGGAACCGGGCCTTCGACTTTGCTCAAGTTAGGGTGAGGTTCTCCTCCTGTCCCTAACAGGGCTGTGGGGGCACATCAGGGCGTTGTAAGGCCTCTCCCCCCATCCGGTCTAAAGGAACCGGGCCTTCGACTTTGCTCAAGTTAGGGCGAGGTTCTCCTCCTGTCCCTAATAGGGCTGTGGGGGCATATTAGGGCGTTGTAAGGCCTCTCCCCCCATCCGGTCTAAAAGAACCGGGCCTTTGACTTTGCTCATGTCAGGACGAGGTTCTCCTCCTATTCCTGACATGGCTATGGGGGCACATTAGGGCGTTGTAGGGCATCTCCCCCCATCCGATCTAAAAGAATCGGGCCTTTGACTTTGCTCATGTCAGGACGAGGTTCTCCTCCTGTTCCCGACATGGCCATTGTTTTTGGAGGGGTCATATCCAGTCATAATACATCCGCGTTAAGTAGGAGGAGCGCGTTAGCTAGAAAGAAAAGTAGATTCAAAACGAAATAGTAAGCAATACATTTACAGTTCTCCCGCTCCCCCTTGAGGCCCTCCGGTGATGGAGTCGATGGTCCCGATAGGAGGCCGGTCCCCGGGCTGCTCCTCCCTTTTCTGTGGTTCGGGCAGCGGGAGGGCTCTTGGCCGGTCTCCTCTACCCTCAGGCCGGCGGTGGATGAATCTGTCGAGCCGACCTCGCCGGATGAGCTCCTCGATCTCGTCCTGGAGCTGGATGCATTCTTCGGTGTCGTGGCCGTGGTCGCGGTGGTAGAGGCAGAACTTGTTGGGGTTGTGCTTCCCGGGGTGCGTGCGCATCCTCTCCGGCCTAGGAAGCAGCTCCCTGACCTCCATCAGCACCTGGGCCTTTGAGGCGTTGAGGGGGGCGTAGTTGCAGAACTTCCCTGACGGGGAACCCCGCCGAAACCTGTTGTCCGGGCTCCTCTGCCTGCGTGCCCGGGGGGGAGTATGGGTGCGCTTATGCCCAGGAGGGGATCGGGAGCGAGGCCGGGCTTCCTTTGGCCTCTTCTCAACTGCGAGCTTACCAGAATTTCCCGCCTGGCGCTCCCTCGCAGTCTCTTCATCCTTCATTTTGAAGGCCTCTTCCGCTCGGGCGTATCCTTCAGCCCGAGCCAGTAGATCAGCGAAATCCCTGGGGTACTTCTTCTCCAGGGAGTATAAGAGATCATTCTTCTGAAGGCCACCTTTCAGGGCGGCCATGGCAACCGACTGGTCCAAGTTCCGGACCTCCAACGCCGCGATGTTGAAGCGGTTGACGTAGGCCCGTATGGACTCCCCTTCCCTCTGCTTGATGTTGATGAGGGACTCCGAACCTTTTCGGGGACGTCGGCTGCTGACAAAATGGGCCACGAATTGGTGGCTCATTTGATCAAAGGAGAATATGGTACCCGACTTCAGAGCTGAGTACCAGTTTCTTGCTGCTCCCTTCAAGGTAGACAGGAAAGCCCGGCACAAGATGGCGTCAGGAGCACCGTGGAGCAGCATCATCGTTCGAAAGGCCTCCAGATGATCGACCGGGTCCGACGTCCCGTCGTAGCTTTCGAACTGAGGAAGCTTGAAATTCGACGGGATCGGTTCCTGCATAATCATTTGGGAGAAGGGAGGGTCAGTGCAGATATCCTCACCGTAAACGGGAGGCGCATGGCGGAGTTCTTCGATCCACCGGTTCATCTCTTAGAGCCTCCGGTCCAGAAAATCCTCTCGACTTCGAGTCTCGAGGGTCCTTTGGCAGAACGGGGGGAGGGATCTCCCAGGGGTGGAGTCGTGGTCCGATTGAGGGCTCTCTACCCTCGGATTCGCCTTCCCGGGAAGGACGGGGCGGCTGGCCCAGGTGGCCCGCCCCACCGTCGGGTTCTGGCATTCCGGAGATGCCCCTTCCGGATGCGCCGACACCTGCGACGGCTGCTGCTGCATTGCCTGTACGGCCTCGACAAGGCCTTTGACCTGCTGCGCCAGCAAGTCAAACTGCTCCGCGCCGACCGCCGTCGCCGGAGGGGGAGGAGGAGCTGGCTGAGAAACGGGAGGGGAGGCCGGAGCCTGAGATCTGGCCGCGGAGGCCGTGGACCGCCGGGTGGACGCCCTGCGCGGAGGCATCGGGTGTCGATCTCGTGGGGGAGGATTAGGAGTAAATGACGGAGAGATGGTCGGAGGTGGCTCCGTTGAGCGCTCCTTCAAGAACAAGGGTGCTGCGAAGACACAGATCCTTCCTCTAGCGCCAATCCTGTTGGTGCAAAAATTCGCCTGCGCCGGAGAAGCTGGAGTTGAGGAAGCCGCGGTCGCCGCCGGGACCTGCAAGGGAAGTCTAAACCGGAGGTGGGGTTGCTCCGGCAAGACCCTCCGATGCTCAAGTCAGTTCTCTGCCTCAACAAGAATGGAGTGCTCGAACGGAGAGTTTAGCAGAGTTTTGGGATAAGGCAAAAGAGCTTAAAGAATAACGTATCTGAGTCCCCCTTTTATAGGCGGGGGAGGCAACGGACTGATGGCGATGTTTGTAACCGCCTGGTAGTGGGCCGCCCATGGTCAGGGGAATTGATTGCGAAATATAATGGAGCAGGTACGTGGGCATCACCTCGACTCGCCACATGGAATCTGTTATGAGGGGTGGAGCAGCGTCCGTCGTCAGGAGAATCGCATGGTATCCGTCGCAGGAGGTGGAGTAGGTTCGTGGCCGTCACTGTGGCCTGCCAGGGGATAGTGGAGCTGCGCGGAGTCCGCCACAGGAAGTGGAGCAGGGCGGCTATGGCTACTGCAGCTTGTCAGGGAATGATGGTACCGCGCGGAATCCGCCACAGGAAGTGGAGCAGGGTCGTGGCCGTTTTGGGGGCCTGTCAGGAGGCGTGGATCTGTCGATTGGAGCTCGGTAACGGCCGGAGCTCGATTTCTGTAGGAGTCCTGGCGGAGCAGCAGTTGATACCGAGAGCGGAGCCCGGCTCCCATGGGAGTCCGGGCGGAGCTGCATTGATGTCGACAGTGGAGCTCGGCTCCCGTAGGAGTCCGGGCGGAGCTGCACTTGCTGATGGCGGTGGAGCCCAGCTCTCGTAGGAGTCCGGGCGGAGCTGCACTGCAAACAAAGTTAAGGGTGAAATCTGGCTCTGATAGGAGTCCGGATTGAGCTTACCAGCCGTTGATACTGAGAGCGGAGCCCGGCTCCCATGGGAGTCCGGGCGGAGCTGCGCTGATGTCGACAGTGGAGCTCGGCTCCCGTAGGAGTCCGAGCGGAGCTGCACTTGCTGATGGCGGTGGAGCCCGGCTCCCGTAGGAGTCCGGGCGGAGCTGCACTTGCTGATGGCGGTGGAGCCCGGCTCCCGTAGGAGTCCGGGCGGAGCTGCACTTGCTGATGGCGATGGAGCCCGGCTCCGGTAGGAGTCCGGGCGGAGCTGCACTTGCTGATGGCGGTGGAGTCCGGCTCCCGTAGGAGTCCGGGCGGAGCTGCACTTGCTGATGGCGGTGGAGCCCGGCTCCCGTAGGAGTCCGGGCGGAACCGCACTTGCTGATGGCAGTGGAGCCCGACTCCCGTAGGAGTCCGGGCGGAGCTGCACTTGCTGATGGCGGTGGAGCCCGGCTCCCGTAGGAGTCCGGGTGGAGCTGCACTTGCTGATGGCGGTTCTGCCGTGGGTTCCGGCTGTGGGTATTTTATACCCAACAGTAGCATAAGATGATATGCTAATGAAAAAACTTTTAAAAAATTTTTGTTTATTGTTTGGTTTGTAACCAATTCTGGCTTTATCATAAACATCCTTTTGATTATTCAAAATCAATTGAAGCTTTTGTGAACCAAAAAATAAACTTTTCAAACATAGACTTTAAGTTATCAATCTTTTTTCTTAGTTTAGCATTATCATCCATAAGAAATTTTTCAGATTTCAAAAGTTTTTTCTTTTCTTCAACTAAAAATTTTTCAGAATTTGCAATATTCTTCTTTTTCTTAGCTAATATTTTCATTTTCTTCAAAATATCTTCCTTTTCAATCGATACTTTATTTTTTCTTAAGCCAAACATAAATTAGACTTTTTAAGTTCTTTATTTTTCATTCTTAACATTTTAAATTCATCCATTAAATCATTGAAAGCTTGAAATAACTCATCAAAAGTAAAATTGAAAGAATTTTTAAGATTTACCTCATTATCATTGGCCATAAGGTAAGAAGTTATAATTCTTTCTTCCTCTTTCTCATTTTTCTCTTCTTTGCCTTACTCCCCCTTCATCAAAGCTTTCTTTTTCTTTTGTTTCTTCTTTTTCTTTTTCTTTCCATCCTCATGAGCCATGAGGCATAGTTTGGGATGAGCTTCCTTTTCTTCTTAGGAGCTTGATTTTTCTCTTTCATTTGCTCCCTCAAAGATCATTTTCAATTTTTTTCATACTTTATTTGTTGAAATGCAAGAAGAAATTAAGTTAAATTCATTTAAATCTAATGAACAATAAAGAATATTCATAGCCTTAGCATTAAGTTGGGACAATTCTTTATCATACTCAATTGATACATCATGGGTGTGTAAGCCATTTTTTATAATCTTTCGTAAATCATAATCTTGTGCTGGTATAAAAATTTTTATGCGTGTTTTCCAAAATATGTTGTTTGTGTCGTTAAGAAGTGGGGGTCTATCTATAGAATCCTTCATAAAAAATAGATTCTATCTTGGGTTGTCAAGATGTTCGGCTTTAGACCATTAGGTCAATAACTAATAATAGAGCATCCACTCTGATATCAATTGTTGCCCAAGTATGGCTACCCAAAAGGGAGGATGAATTGGATATTTTATAAAATTTTAAGTTAAATTAAAACTCTAAATAAATATGTGCTTCTAACTTAAGTGATTATGTAGTGATTATAATATATAGTAGCAAAAATAAAGTATATAAGTTGCTATGCAAGAAATGAAAATAAGTAAAGCAAGAAACTAAGACAAGAGAGCAAGCACAATACAAATATATACAATTTATAGTGGTTTGGAGCAATCTGTTCCTACATCCACTCTCCAAGCTCTCCTTGAGAATTTTACTATAATTTCTTGACTACAGTGTGTTTATTTTTTCGAACTCACAAATAAGCCCAATTGATTTTTTCAGGCTCATCAACTATAACCCTACACTGATAGTTTTTCGGACTCACTATCAATCCAGTTAGTTTTAACCTTGGCTCATCAACTACAACGAATACAATATCCAATTTTAGGCTTGGACCAATCTTAATCTCAAGTTTCTTTCTCCCAAAGAAACTTATAAAGAAACAAAAATACAAATTTAGCACAAAAAAAACTAAAAAAGATCTCTTTTTGAAGCACAAAGAAGAGGCTGAATGATACTCTTTTGAAGCTTCAAAACTCTTCTTAGAATATTGAGAGGATGCTTTAAAAGTTGTAGAAGATAGCTTTTGAATGTCCTTTGAAATCAGTACTTTAATCCCTCTCTTTTCTCTCTTTTTCTTGGATATTCAATAAAGCTTTCAAATTTAAATGATTTCTTCTTTCTATCTATTTTTCTTTTTTTTTTTGATTTTTTATCTTTAAATAGGCTTGATAGAGATTGGAGAAAGTGTTCTAACCATTGGAAGGGCTGAAGTAGCCGTTGTGAGATAATGGAGATAAAAAACTATAACCTAAAAAACTAACCATTACAGGTCACTGGGTCGGCTTAGTTTTTTCTGAATCGACTCAGTTCCTCATCGGGTCGGCTCAGTCTTGAACTGGATCGACTCAGTAGCATCAGACTAAAAATTTTACTTTTTATCTTTTATTCTTTCTCAGACTGGATCAGCTCAGATTTTTATCAAGTCGACTCAACTAGCATGCCAAGCGTGTCAACTGCTATTTTTCAGTCTTCTTTTTTAAATTAATTTCTAGACTAGACTTACCTTCTAAAATTGATTTAATTTTCATTAAAACTCTTTAAATTTGAATTACTCATAACTTATACTCAAAACCTTTTATCATCATCAAAATCAATCTTTGGATCAACACATTATTTCTCAATGAATGCTCTTATGTATGTTATGTGCATTATATGGCTCATCGATTACAGTTGGTTTTGATTACAGCTGCTAGAGAGGTGTTTGTTATTCATGATTTTTTTTTTGAATTTAACTTTTGCCATTAATACTGTGACTGATTCTTGTAAGTGACAGGATGAGTTACAAGCCACTCAACAAGCTGAGATTGCATAAATATTAGCTATTGATGATGATGATGATGATGATTGAGGAATTAAAATAGGAAGAGGTGCCAATCAACTTGATATTTTGAAGCGATCAGGTGATACTCGTTGGAGTTCTTTTTTTGATTCTATTTGCAGTCTTGTTAGATTGTTTGATATAACTTGTTCAATTCTTGAAAGTTTAAAAAATGACGAATCTAACTACAAAATAAAAGAAGATGTTGTTATAGCTCTCAAAAGAATTACTTTCTTGGAGTTCATTTTTATCTTGCATCCGATGAAAGAAATTATGGGTATCACTGATATTCTTTGTTAGAGTTTGCAACAAAAGTCTCAAGATATTGTTAATGCAATGCATATAGTGTCAACTACAACATCACTGATTCAACAGTTTAGAGATGATGGATGAAATTCTTTTCTAAAAAATATTATGTTGTTTTGCACAAATCGAAGTTGATGTTTCGAATTTTAGTGCTCTACATGTTGCAGGTCGCAGTAGTAGCCGACTAGCTAATATTACTATGGAGCATTATTATCATTTTGATATTTTTAATGCTGCTATAGACTTTCAGCTGCAAGAGATATCAACAAGGTTTAATCAGTGAGTCATCAAGCTTTTGAAACTTAGCTCTGTCTTGGATCCGAGGGATAGGTATAATATTAGAAAACTCCTACGATTACATACGTTAGTTTAAAATTTTTTTTCTAAAGATCTATGTAGCAAAAGTAAATAAATTAAAATAATTTTAATTTATTCACATTTCAGATCAGATATGAAAATCATAGTAAAAATCTTGATATGAATATGTACCCACGATCTAAAATCTGAAACAGAAAAATAAACTGTTAGAAAAATAAATGGAGATCAGATCTCTATACCTCGGATTCTGCGGATGTCTCGGGTTCTGATCATAGCCATGCATGCATCCGACTTCTGCTGATATCCACATGGAGCCATCTGATCGGAGCATCGAGATCACCAATATGCTAGCACCTTATAGATCTCGCTCCTCATCCTTGGATCTAGATCTCTTCTTCTAGATCTTAAAAAAGAGATCGCTGCGCGAACTTTTTCACATAGATCCGATGAGATCTAAACCAGATCACTATGAAGAGAAGAAGAACCCTTCTTCTCTCTCTTTTCTCTTCTTAGATCTGATCTCTATCAGATCTTGGCATAGAGGATGGAGGAAAGATGGCATTGGGGTGTAGAAAGAAAAGATGGTTGGCGATGAAACAAAAACCTTGTCTTAAAGAAACATCTCCATCTCACATGCTAAACATTATTCACGCCCCATATTTTTTGTTGCACCAAATATGATCCCTTCTTTCTCAATCAGATAGGATTTCAAATCATCAAATGGATGGATGAGATGTGGAGGCGTGAAGAAAAAAGATGCAAGAAGGAAATCGCCCAACCATATCCTCACGCACGCACCACCTTGTTTAGAAAGTTTTGTTGCACAAAACAATTTTATTCCTTATTTGTTCCACACCACAATCAGATATGATTTGTTGCCATTCAAATCTAGGTTCAAATGGAAGTTTTATCATATTAAGAAAGAGTCCCAAAGTAAGGAGAGACGCCAACTATTAGCGCCTCACAATGTTTCACGCATGCCAAGAGAAGAGCATGAGAAAACCATCATCTTCTCTGATTTTTGGCATGATATCTGGAGAGAGAGTCTCAAAAAACTTAAGCTTTCCAAGTTAGAGTTCATATGATTCAAATAGAGCCTCAATCAGGTTCAAATCGAGTCCGAAATGAGCCAAATTTGAGAAGGCTGTCAAGCCTGATCCAATCAAGCTTGAAATCTAAATCTGATTTGGATAATTGAACCCAATTAATATTAAATTAAATTAAATTAAATTTGATTTAAATTAATTAAGACTTAATTTATAATTTAATTAGTCTTTAAAAAATTACAATACTTGCAATTAAGTCTCTACGCTAACAATTAGCAACTACCAAAACTGTAACACTTACAAATTAGCAGTTTTTAATATTCAAACTATCAATCCGATTGATAATTCAAATATGATCCAAGCCATTGATCAGATCAAGCTCTTTTTATATGTGATCCCTCAGATTCTATTCTGTCTAGTAGTGAGACATATCGTGATCTCTATCACAGTATCATCAAAACTCTTTTCGATGGGCTGAAATGATTCCAACTCACCTCAATAAAGATCATTGATCCAAAAATAATCTTAGTGAGTTCTCACAATCCACCAGTGACGTCTAGCAATATATAGTGGCAAGCTAGTAGAACAGAAAAATGAACCCTTAGGTGTAGTTATCGTGTGATACAATCTCTTTATCGAGACTCCCAACTTGACGGAGATCATGAAGAACTCGTCAAATCCCATCATCAGTCATATGCTAGATTGACTCGACTCGAGTTCATTTATGAATTCTGTGAAAACTCTTTTTTAATATTCACACTTACTCTGGCTAGAGATTTTTTTGAACTTAGTCTTACGAATCGCATAGGACTTCTTCTTTTTTACTAAGATCGATAGATTCCATCTAGGTGTATCCTACTCCAAACAGTGAACCTAAACCTACATAGCCAACATACACAGCAAGGACCCATATGGCTAGAGACCAAGGGAATATCCAGTCAAACTATATAGCCTCACTACGAATAGCCAACACACTGTAGGTCAAAGGATTAGTCATACTATTGCAGCATCGAAAAATCACTAACGAATAAGTAGACATCCAAGTGGTTTCTCATGTTGGTCACGCTCAGTGCAAGTTATTCTTTAACAACCACCTGCACTCTCACCCCAGTGTCTCTACACCACAGACTCGAGACTTATCTATCCTAAAGGGAGGTGATCTGTGCACCGATCTCGAATGGATTGATCACTATCCTCCGTGATGATCCTTCGATCAAGAGTATTTAGAAATTAACCACTAAGGATGTATGTCTCAAATTTTTAACACCTTGAGAATATACAAAATTATCATTATTAATTTTTAAGACAAATCATGGACACATAAACATGATTGGTTATTAAGATTGCCCAACAAGTACAAAAATATGCCCTAGAGAAAAGTATGTGTTAGCCAAGATTGGCTTCTAGGACACACATCCAACAAACTCCCACTTGTATTAAAGCCAATCTGCCATATACCTAAGCCCCATCTTCTGAATACAAGCTTTAGCGTTTAGCTGGCTAAGTGACTTGGGCCTACCAAATTTCATGTGGAGTTTTCTCTCCTTACCTCCATGTATTTCTACTTGAGGTAATCGCATATATCCCTGCTTTATGTGCATGGACTTCTGGTGAGACCTTGGCTCCTTAGTGAAGGCTATGGATCATTATTTTTGCAGTACAATATTATAGCATCAATGGTATGACATATAGTTTCACAACTATCATAAGAACCAGAACACATCTTGCACATCTACAACATATTCAGCTTCCATTGATCAATTATTTGGAACCCTTCCAACAAATCGAACCAATATAACTCAAAAATACATGCTGATGTAGACATTCTACCTTGCTCTGATACCATTTGTGAGAATTTCAGTACAGGGGTAAAACGATAATTTTAAAACTTTTTCAAAATTATAATTTTATAGTGAAATTATTAATTAATCTAATTAATTAACACGTATTAACCCTACACAAGGATCTAAATATGATATATATATATATATATATAATATATATATATATATATATAGCATACATTTAAATTTGAAATTTCGAACTCTATAGTAAATATTTTACTGTTATGTGTTAGAACACATTACCTTCATGCAGGTAGTTGATCGCCGCAGTCTGATCACCGTCGGGATAGTCTAATCATTGCAATACAGCCACACAGTATGTCTGACCTTCGTGGATCGTCCACATGAAGATTCCGATCTGATCAGCTCCTCATGAATGCTAGTTCGTTGCAGAATCCTTTCGACGGTTGATGCCGATCGAACTCCTTCGATCGGTGTCTGTCGATTCTTCAAATGCTCTGAATCATCAGCAGAGATAGTAAAGAGGTTGATGAAGCTCTTTCTAAAGTTTGATGGACTCACGACACTCGTAGCTCACCTTCTCACTTTCCGAACCCTAGGCAAAAACCCTAGGGTACTCTCAGAAAAACCCTGCACCCTTTCTATTTTCTTTTCTTTTCTCTTCTTTTCTTTTCTTTTCTCACGCACAGAGCCTTTCTCATGCCACCCTTTCTCTCTTAGATCAGATATGCACATGCCCCACCTTCTCTCTCATTTTAAAATGGTGCAAGACCGTGTCTTTTCAGCATTTTCACCGTATGAGAGGATAAAGCTAGGTGGTTGCTCACTTGAATTCAAATAGAATTTGAATTTAAATGCCAACCAACCTATCCTTATCCACTCAAGGCATGAGAAGAGAAGGGGCGTGGGTTCTTTGTGTGTGGAGAATTTACATGAGAAACTTTTTCTCGTGTAGAGAAAGTGGCGCACAAGTGGATAAGGTGGCGCATGAGATTAGTTGCCCATTCAAATTCAAACATCATTTGAATTTGAATGGCCAACCAACCATCTTTATCCACTCAAAATGGCGCACATAGGAGGGGCGTGGGAAGGCTTCTGCGTGGGAAAAAATTCATGAGAACTTGTTTCTCGTGAATTCAAATAGGCACAGGTGAGGTGAGGTGGCGCAGGGAGATAAGTCAAGGTGGTTTCAAATATTAAATCAACCTAATTGAACCAACCTTATTAAAATAGGTTAGGCACAATTAGACTAAATTAAACCCAACATAATTAGGCTTAATTAGGTTCAATAAAATTTTAATCAAATCAGAAATTGACTAAGCCCAATCCCTGATCAAATCAGGGACCAACCCACCTCGACGATTAGGTCAACTCTTAACCTAATCGGGTCAAACCCAACTGAATCCAATTCAATTGGACTTGATCCAAAAATAATTACTCAATCAAATTGAGTTAATTAGCAATCAAATCACTAATTAAATCTCTCATAAATATTGAGTCCAAATTCGATGTTCAATCGGGCATCAAAATCCATCGATATGAAACCTTGATCGAAGAGTCCCAAACCAGTGGGACTCTTGACCCCGATACCCAAAATATGTGAAACTCATGATCAGAGAATCTTGATTCTCGATCACAGAGTCCCAGACACATAGCACTCAGAGTCCCAAGCATTAGGACTCTTGATCAAAGAGTCTCAATCCAGTGGGACTCTTCACCAGCCATCAGATCAGATAGGAACCTCTAATGTGTGTGATCCCGCAGATTCGAATCTAAGCCGGTAGCACAGGAACCAATTCTTATACTAATCGAAGTGATCATCTAGCAATGGTACCCGACATCCGGATAGGTCGAATAGTTGCAATTACAACATTCAGAACCTACGTGAATATGGTTACTGTATAATTTATCCCTTTTGATCCCTGTGTATAGGACGACTTAGGATTAAACTATCAACCCTGATCAGATCATCCAATCGTGCTCAACTCAAACAGTCTTGTGACTCCTCACTAAGACTATCCTGACCAAGATTTTGCTAAATTGAAACATGACTGTACACAGCTCCTGAACTGGAATGGTCAATCCCATCTTAACACACGCACCAACAAGTCAAGTACTTGACTACACCCAGCAGCCTTCCATCACTGAATTAGAAATTCAGGTAGTCTAGTGCCTAAGTGCAGTGAGTTGCTTGCAAGTCATCGTGACGGTCTCAGGTCAGAGGGACAGTTATACCCATATCCCATCGAAGCAAATCTTGACAGCAGGAAAAGCTCCGGAGTCGGTCACGTTCAGTGCAGATGTACCCTTATATCTCACTGTATGCCATACCAGTGTCTCCACACTCCTTGGTTAAGAGGACAACCAACCCATATGGCACACAATGACCTATGCTAGATAAACATTGTTGTCCTTGGTAACAACGTATCATTTGATCGCGAACTGGTTTAAGGACTAAACGATAAATCCTCCTTTGTCGAGTCTAAATAGTCCTAAGGACTTCACCACAACACAGGAGTTCATTAGAAGATGAAATAATTTATTATGAAAAATATCAAAATAATTTTTATTTATTTATAATTCATATACCAATACAGAAAAAAGCACAACCATCAGCAGGCTAACGATTGGCTTTGGGACACTATTCCCAACAATCTCCTACTTGGTCTAAAGCTAATTGGTGCAGTATCTAATACCCATCTTCGACTTGAAGTCATCGAACTCCTTCACCATAATGGTTTTAGTAAATGGGTCAGTCAGATTTTTCTTTCCGTCGATCTTCTGAAGGTCGACGTCACCTCGATCCATGATTTTTCGGATGAGATGGTAGCGGTGCAGAATATGCTTCGTCCGTTGGTATACCTTCGGTTTCTTCACCTAAGCAATGGCTCCAGAGCTGTCACAATAGAGTAGAACTGGACCAACAAGAGAGGGTGCTACTCTGAGCTCGGTGATGAATTTTTTCAGTCACACCGCTTCTTTGGCAGCATCTAATGCAGCGACATACTCTGCCTCACAAACTGAATCTGCCATAGTGTGCTACTTGGAACTCTTCCGGTAGACAGCCCTATCATTAAGGGTAAAAATAAATCCTGACACACTCTTGCTGTCATCGTGATCAGACTGAAAACTGAAGTCTGTAAACCCCATAAGTCTCAAGTCCGATTCACCATAAACAAGCCACTGATCCTTAGTATTTCTTAAATACTTCAGGATGGTTTTAATAACCTTCCAGTGATTCTCCCCTAGATCAGATTGGTATCTACTCACTATCCCTAGTGAGTATGCCACATCTGGTCATGTACATGTCATGGCGTACATGATAGATCCACTGTCGAAGCATATGAAATTCTACCCATACGTTCTCTCTCTTGAGGTATTGTCGGACAATTCTCTTTGAGAGAAAAATTTCATGACCTATCGGTAGATAGCCTTTCTTGAAATTCTCCATGCTGAACCTCTTCAGCATAGTATCAATGTATGTAGACTGAGATAAGCTAAGCAATCTTTTAGATCTATCCCTATAGATCCTCATCCCTAGGATGTAGGAAGCTTCTCCCAGATCCTTCATGGAGAACTGTGATGACAGCTAAATCTTTATTTCCAGTAATGCAGGGACATCATTCTCGATTAAGAGAATGTCACCACATACAATACAAGAAATATCACTACTGGACCATTAGCCCACTTATAAATGCAGGGCTCTTTTTTATTCTTAACGAAGCCATACGTTTTGATCGTCCTATCAAAATGTATGTTCCAACTCTAGGATGCCTGCTTAAGTCCATAAATGGACCTTTGTAGCTTGCACACCTTAGACTCATCTGTGGATGTGAACCCTTCAGGTTGTATCATATACACCTCTTTATCCAGCTCTCCATTTAGGAAAGCTATCTTCACATCCATCTGTCAAATTTCATAGTCCAGATGGACAGCTATCGCAAGCAAAATCTGAATGGATTTGAGTATTGCTACAGGAGAAAATATCTCGTCATAGTCTATACCATAACATTGATGATATCCCTTGACAATCAGACAGGCTTTATAGGTCTCCACCTTTCCGTCTGTGCCCCTCTTCCTCTTGAAGACCCACTTACACCCTATGAATTTTACTCCTTCGGGTGGGTCAACTAATGTCCACACATCATTGACCTTCATGGACTCCATTTCGAATTTCATGGCCTCTATCCATTTCTCAGAGTTAGGTCTCTGCATTGCATCCATGTAGGTGATCGGATTCTCATCGTTTTTATCAAGTTCGACAGGATCGCCGTCCCAGACTAAGAAACCATAGTATCTGTCTGGTTGATATGGTACTTTACTAGATCGCCTTAAGGGTGCAAGAACAATGTGCTCCGGATCTGATCTAACCAAATCTGGTTCAGGTTCAGCAACTTGTGTCAATTTTTTCACCTGTCAAACTTCCTCAAGTTCGATCTTAGAGGCAACAATCCCTTCACCAAGGAATTTTTTTTTCAAAAAGATTGCCTTAAGGCTGACAAACACTTTTTGCTCATCAGCTAGGTAGAAATAATACTCTTTGATCTCTTTTGGGTACCCTATGAAATAACACTTGTCAGACCTAGATCCAAGCTTGTCCGTAATTAAACATTTAACATAAGCCAGATACTCCCAAACCCTAAGGTGCGAGAGTACTGGCTTACGTCCTATCCATATCTCATAAGGCATTTTGATTACAGACTTACTCGGAACCCTATTTAGAAGGTAACAAATCGATTCGAGCGTATATCCCTAGAGGGTGATCGGCGACCAGCAAACCCCATCATAGATCGAACCATATCCAACAAGGTCCGATTCCTCCTTTCAGACACACCATTATGCTGTGGTGTTCCAGGAGGAGTCCACTGAGAGAAATTCCATTCTCTCCAAGATATGTCAGAAACTCATTAGAAACGTATTCACCTCCTTGATCAGATCAAAGAGTTTTAATACACTTCTCAGTTTATTTTTCTACCTCATTTCGAAATAATTTGAACATTTCAAATGACTCTGACTTATGCTTCATTAAGTAGACATACCATACCTCGATAGGTCGTTTGTGAAGGTTATGAAGTAGAAATATCCACTTCTTGCACTTGAGCTCATGGATCCACATACATCAGAATGTATCAGACCCAAGAGTTCACTGGCTCACTCACCTTTTTCAGTAAAAGATGACTTGGTCATCTTTCCAAAAAGATAGGACTCACAGGTTGGAAGTGATTCACAATCACCAACTTCAAGAATTCCTTCTTGAGCCAACCTGTTTATCCTGTTCTTATTGATATGACCTAGCCTACAGTGCCAAAGGTAGACTTCTGACATATTATCTATTCTAGGACGTTTACCGGAGGTTTGAACCATATTAACAGGATCTGATAGTAAATAAATTTTATTATTTAGTTGTCCAACAAATATTGTAATACCATTCAAAATGATATTGCAAATATTTTTTTTATTAAAATTTCATAACTGTACATGGCCAAAAGGCCTACAGAAATAATATTTAATAAAAAACTTGGACAATAGTGATATTCACTCAGAATTACATTACGAAAATTGATTACAAGGTTCATGATTCCTAAAGCTAGAACTGAAACTTTGCTTCCATCTCCAACGTTCAGGAACCTCTCGCCTTCATCAAATCTCCTACTGACCTACAGACCCTGTATCGAATTACAGATATGATAAGGGCTTTCGGTATCCAATACCCAGGCAGTAGTATCACAAATGAAAAAGTTACAAGGTGTTATCATATAATTACCTTACTTCTTCTTCGGCCTGTTCAGGTCCAGGGAGGCAATGTATAGAGGACAGTTCCTCGTCCAGTGCCCTGCTTCTTGCAAAAGAAGCACTCCTCCTGGCTCAAGTCGGGCTTGCGCTTCTTGGTCTGACCCTGTGCAGACGTCCCAGCATGCGGCTGCACCTTCTTATTGTTCTTCTTCATGTTCTTCTTCCCTTTCTCAAAGGATCGACGACCAGAAGAAGACCCTCCCATAACATTCACCGACTCCTTATGGAGCTGGTGGTCCTTCTCAAAGTTTTGCAGCAACCCCAACAAGCCGTGGTAGTTCACTGCAGGCTTTGTCATCCGAAAATAAGTAAGGAAGGGGAGGAAGGACTTGGACAAAGAATTAAGGATCACATCCTTACCGAGCTGCTCATGCAAGGGAAAGCCTAGTTTACTTAGGCGCTCAATCATTTCGATCATGTACAGTACATGATCAGTAACTGAGGCCCCATCCCTCATCTGAGCATTGAAAATGGCACAACTAGTTTTGTGCCTTTCAACATCGTCAAGCATGCCAAAGAAGTCGTTCAACATTTGAAGCATCTCCTACGGCTGGGCGTTCTCAAACCTACGGCTGAACTCATCATTCATTGCCACCAGCATTATGCACCGAATGGTGGTGCGATCGTTAAGCCACTTCTGGTAAGTATCTTGGACCGTCCCTCTAGCATTCGGGCTGGCTCCTCAGGTGCCGGATCCGTTACTACATAAAGGATCCGCTCGTGCTCAAGGATGATTTTCAATTTTCGATACCAGCTATCGAAATTAGGTTCCAAGAGCTTGTCATTATCTAATAATAATCGGAGCGACAGGGTAGTGGCCATAGGTGCATAAAGAAAAATCAGACCTTTATTAGTACATAAATTATTAATACTAAAGATTTGGACTTTAGTCTAAAGTTTCTCCCAGTATTTTTTACGAACTGGTAGCCTCAACCTCCAATTCGAGGAATTACTTTAATTCCTTAGTGGGTACTAGAATCTACACAGACCACACACGAGCCCAACTTTGGTTGGTCAACCCATGTGCATCTATGGATAGGTTCATAACCAGTTGTTTCTCTAAACAACTTCTAGTAATTAATTTTTGCCCCAGAACCTAATCAGTAGGCTTTGGCCTCTACTGAAAAGATCTGGTTAGGTCCAACCATTAACATGACTTGATTTGGTGAATCGGACCAATAAATAATCAGTCCAACTTTGATCGGCCAATCTGACCACCATCAGAAAGACTCAAGCAAATTATCATATTATGAATGATAATTCATTAGTCAATAAGCACCAGACCTTTGGGCCTCCAGTGATTATGGACTTATTATCACTCACTCAATGGGAGGCAATGACTTAGTTATCACTATAACTTAATCATTTTTAGGGACCTAATAATTTTTGAAGATTTTATTAAAAGATAGAAGAGAAAAATTAACCAGCCAATTTCAATCCTCCCACTGACTTCACCAAGTCAGATTAAAAAAGAATTTAATTAAAGTCGGTATTAGGAGCACCTAAATCAGTCACACTGATTTACCTAATGACATGGGTGAGCCCTAATCACCAAGTGATCTAATCAAAATCTAACTCACCAGGTTGGCCAGGTAAGTGAGATCAGTGGTGAGGATATGCCATTAACTCGTCAGAGATCGAATCAATGCGAGTAGCTTCCACTTAAAAACCACTGGTCAGACTGCCGAACTTACCTTAGACACCAATCGGTTCATTAGTTTTAATTTGATCAACTTAGTAAATAGGGTTCCACCACGTAGCCATTAATTAAGTTCATCTTGGTCTAGTTAAAGATATGGACCCATTCAACTACAATTATTGGAGTTGAGTCTAGAGTGTCTTTGACCTAATCTAATTCAATTTTTGATTAGATTTGACCAATTACTCTAATTTAGTCCATTTCTTTAAGCTAACCTTAGGTCTAACCCAATTATGGACCTAATCCATCTAACCCATTGACCCATAAGTTTATGCAATTATTTAGGTCTAAATTCATAATTCTAGACCAACTAGACAATACTTAATTCTTTTAATTAAGTATTTGGGCTGATGGATCAGGTTTGATATTTCAAAAATAATTTTTAAATTTGAAAGATTTTATTTTCTGTTCACCAAATATGTTGACTCATTTCACAAACGGATCAGCATATTTCATAAACAGCAATCCTATTGCTAATTACATAACAGAAAATAACTCAATTAAAATAAATTATGAATATTCTTTAGATCTAATCTAACACATTCATGATAAATTTTAAAATTAAATCTTTATAATTAAGTCCTTTCGTTGCTTCGTTGCATGGGATATAATAGCATCGGCACCCCTACCGCCATAGGAGAACCCCATCGAATGGGAGGAGAGGGCCTTTAAACCCTACTTTTCTCCTATGATCGGATGACCATGGCAACCAACCCAATTAGACTACTTGCTACTTAGATCAAGTATATCTAAATATATTAATTTCAAATTTAAATTTTAAATTTAAATTTAAATTTTAAATTTTAAATTTTAAATTTCAAATAAATTTCAAATTTCAAATTTTAAAATTTTAAATTTTAAATTCTAAATTTTAAATTTTAAATTTCAAATTTAAAATTTCAAATAAATTTTGAATTTTGAATTTTGAATTTTAAATTTTTAAATTTTGAATTTTGAATTTCAAATTTCAAATTTCAAAATTTAAATTTTGAATTTCAAATTTCAAATTTAAACTTTTAGATTACTACTTAATCTATGCATATAAATATATATCATATTTTAGAACCTGCTCTGATACCATTTGTGGAAAATTTGGGTGTAGGGGTAAAACGATAATTTTAAAACTTTTTCAAAATTATAATTTTAGAGTAAAAATTATTAATTAACTAATTAATTAATATGTATTAATCCTACATAAAGATCTAAATATGATATATATATATAGCATATATTTAAATTTAAAATTTCGAACTCTACAGTAAATATTTTACTGTTATGTGTTCAGAACATATTACCTTCGTGCAGGTAGTTGATCATCGCAGTCTGATCACCATCGAGATGATCTGATCATTGCAATACAGCCTCACAGTATGTATGACCTCTGTGGATCATCCACACGAAGCTCTCGATCTGATCGGCTCCTCACGAATGCTAGTTCATTGTAGAACCCTTTCAACGGCTGATCTGATCGAACTCCTTCGATCGGTGTCTATCGATTTTTCAGACACTCTGGATCATCAGTAGAGATAGTAGAGAGGTTGATGAAGCTCTTTCTAAAGTTTGGTGGACTCACGATACTCGTAGCTCACCTTTTCACTTCTCGAACCCTAGGCAGAAACCCTAGGGTACTCTCAGAAAAATCCTGCGCCATTTCTGTTTTCTTTTCTTTTCTCTTCTTTTCTTTTCTTTTCTCACGCACAGAGCCTTTCTCATGCCACCCTTTCTCTCTCAGATCAGGTATGCGCACACCCCACCTTCTCTCTCATTTTAAAATGGTGCAAGATCGCATCTTTTCAGTATTTTCACCATGTGAGAGGATAAAGCTAGGTGGTTGCTCACTTGAATTCAAATCGAATTTGAATTCAAATGCCAACCAATCTATCCTTATCCACTCAAGGCATGAGAAGAGAAGGGGCGTGGGTTCTTTGTGTGTAGAGAATTTACATGAGAAACTTTTTCTCGTGTAGAGAAAGTGACGCACAAGTGGATAAGGTGGCGCATGAGATTAGTTGCCCATTCAAATTCAAACATCATTTGAATTTGAATGGCCAGCCAACCATCTTTGTCCACTCAAAATGGCACACATAGGAGGGGTGTGGGAAGGCTTCTGCATGGGAGAAAATTCATGAGAACTTATTTCTCATGAATTCAAATAGGCACAGGTGAGGTGAGATGGCGCAGGGAGATAAGTCAAGGTGATTTCAAATATTAAATCAACCTAATTGAACCAACCTTATTAAAATAGGTTGGGCACAATTAGACTAAGTTAAACCCAATATAATTAGGCTTAATTAGATTCAATAAAATCTTAATCAAATCAAAAATTGACTAAGCCCAATCCCTGATCAGATCAGGGACCAAACCACCTCGGCGATTAGGTCAACTCTTAACCTAATCGGGTGAAACCCAATTGAATCCAATTCAATTGGACTTGATCCAAAAATAATTATTCAATCAAATTGAGTTAATTAATGATCAAATCACTAATTAAACCTCTCATAAATACTGAGTCCAAATTCGATGGGCAATCGAGCATCAAAGTCCATCGATATGAAACTTTGATCGAAGAGTCCCAAACCAGTGAGACTCTTGACCCTGGTACCCAAAATGTGTGGAACTTATGATCAGAGAATTCTGATTCTCTATCACAGAGTTCAGACATGTAGGACTCAGAGTCCTCAACATTAGGACTCTTGGTTGAAGAGTCCCAGTCTAGTGGGACTCTTCACCAGCCATCAGATTAGATAGGAACTTCTAATGTGTGTGACCCCACAGGTTCGAACCTAAGCCGTAGTACAGGAATCAATTTTTGTACTAATCGAAGTGACCATCTAGCAATGGTATCCGACATCCGGATAGGTCGAATAGTCACAATCGCAACATTCAGAACCTATGCGAATATGGTTACTGTATAATTCATCCCTTTTGACCCCTGTGTATAGGATGACTCAGGGTTAAATTATCAATCCTGATCAGATCATCCGAATCATGCTCAACTCAAACAGTCCTATGACTCCTCACTAGGACTACCCTGGCTAAAGTTTTGCTAAATTGAAACACGACTATACACAGCTCCTAAACTGGAGTGGTCAATCCCATCTTGACATACGCACCGACAAGTCAAGTACTTGACTACACCGATCAGATCAGAAGCTTCGTGTGGATGATCCACGGAGGCCAGACATACTTTATGGCTGTATTACAATGATCAGACCTTTTCGACGGTGATCAGACTGCAGCGATCGACTACCTGCATAAAGATAATGTGTTCTGAACACATAACAGTAAAACGTTTACTGTAGAATTCAAAATTTTAAATTTAAATATATACTATATATATCATATTTAGATCTTTGTATAGGATTAATACATGTTAATTAATTAGATTAATTAATAATTTATTCTGTAAAATTATAATTTTAAAAAAGTTTTAAAATTATCGTTTTACCCCTGCACTGAATTTTCCATAAATGGTATCAAAGCAGGTTCTAAAATATGATATACATTTGCATGTATAGATTAAGTAGTAATCTAAAAGTTTAAATTTAAAATTTAAATTTAAAATTTAAAATTCAAAAATTAAAATTTGAATTTTGAAATTTGAAATTCAAAATTTAAAATTCAAAAATTTGAAATTCAAAATTTAAAATTTGAAATTTATTTGAAATTTCAAATTTAAAATTCAAAATTTAAAATTCAAAATTTAAAATTCAAAAATTTGAAATTTGAAATTTAAAATTTGAAATTTAAAATTTAAATTTATTTAAAATTTAAAATTCAAAATTTAAAATTTGAAATTTAAATTTTAAAATTGATATATTTAGATATACTTGATCCAAGTAGTAAGTAGTCTAATTGGGTTGGTTGCCATGGTCATCCGGTCATAGGAGAAAAATTGGGTTTAAAGGCCCTCTCCTCCCATTCGATGGGATTCTCCTATGGTGGTAAGGGTGCCGAGCGATTATATTCCATGCAGACGAAGCAGCGAAAGAACTTAATTATAAAGTTCAATTATGAAATTTATCATGAATGTGTTAGATTAAATCTAAAGAAATATTCATAATTTATTTTGATTGAGTTATTTTCTATTATGTAATTAGCAATAGGATTGCTGTTTATGAAATATGCTGATCCGTTTGTGAAATGAGTCAACACATTTAGTGAACAGAAAATAAAACCTTTCAAATTTAAAAATTATTTTCAAAATACCAAATCCTGACCCATTAGCCCAAATACTTAATTAAAAGAATTAAGTATTGTCTAGTTGGTCTAGAATTGTGAATTAAGACCTAAGACAATTTCATAAACTTGTGGGTCAATGGGTTAGATGGATTAGGTCCATAATTGGGTTAGACCTAAGGTTAGCTTAAAGAAATGGATTAAATTAGAGTAATTGATCAAATCTAATCAAAAGTTGAATTAGATTAGGTCAAGGACACTCTAGACTCAACTCTAATAGTTGTAGTTGAATGGATCCATATCTTTAACTAGACCAAGATGGACTTAATTCATAGCTACGCGGTGGAACCCTATTTACTAAGTTGATCAAATTAAAACTAATAAACCGGTTGGTGTCTAAGGTAAGTTCGGCAGTCTGACCAGTGATTTTTAACTGGGAGCTATTCGCATTGATTCGATCTCTGACGAGTTAATGGCATATCCCTTCCACTGATCTCACTTATCTGGCCAACCTGATGAGTTAGGTTTTGATTAGATCACTTGGTGATTAGGGCTCACCCATCTCATTAGATAAATCAGTGTGACTGATTTAGGTGCTCCTAATGTCGGCTTTAATTAAATCTTTTTTAATCTGACTTGATGAAGTCAGTGGGAGGATTGAAATTTACTGTTTAATTTCTTCTCTTCTATCATTTAATAAAATTTTCAAAAATTATTAGGTCCCTAAAAATGATTAAATTATAGTGATGACTAAGTCATAGCCTCCCATTAAGTGAGTGATAATGAGTCCATTAGTTTAATAATCACTGGAGGCCCAAAGGCCTGGTGCTTATTGACTAATAAAATTATCATTCATAATATGATAATTTGATTGAGTCTTTCTGATGGTGGTTAGGTTGGCCGGTCAAAGTCGGACCTGATCATTTATTGGTCAGATTCACCAAATCAAATCATGTTAATGGTTGGACCAAACCAGATCTTTTCAGTGGAGGCCAAAGCCTACTGATTAGGTTTTGGGGCAAAATTAATTACTAGAAGTTGTTTAGAGAAACAACTGGTTATGAACCTACCTATAGATGCACATGGGTTGACCAACCAAAGTTGGGCTCGTGTGTGGTCTGTGTGGATTCTAGTACCCACTAAGAAATTAAAGTAATTTCTCAAATTGGAGGTTGAGGCTACCAGTTCGTAAAAATACTGAAAAAATTTTAGACTAAAGTCTAAGTCTTTAGTATTAATAATTTATATACTAATAAAGGTCAGATTTTCCTTTATGCAGCTATGGCCACTACCCTGTCGCTCCGGTCATTATTAGATAATGACAAGCTCATGTGACCTAATTTCGATAGCTGGTATCGAAAATTAAAAATCGTCCTTGAGCATGAGCGGATCCTTTATGTAGTAACGGATCTGACACCTGAAGAGCCAGTCCCAAATGCTAGAGAGACGGTCCGAGACACTTACCAGAAGTGGCTCATCGACCGCACCACCGTTCGGTGCATAATGCTTGCGGCAATGAATGATGAGTTTAGTCGCAGGTTCAAGAACTTCCAGCCGTAGGAGATGCTTCAAATGTTGAACCACTCCTTTGGCATGTCTGACGACGTTGAAAGGCACAAAACTAGTTGTGCCATTTTCAATGCTCGGATGAGGGATGGGACCTCAGTGACTGATCATGTACTATACATGATCGATGTTGCCCAGCTATGCAACCCAAGAGGGGGGGGTGAATTGGGTTTCTAAAAATTTTAAGCCCAACAGATAACTCATGAAGAACAAAACAATGGCTTTAAATCAATATTAATTACCTAAAGCAGTATTGCAAGGATATAATAAAGAAATAAGATAAAGCGATAAAGCACACCACAAACACAAGGATTTATAGTGGTTCGGTGCTAACCTTGCACCTACATCCACTCCCCAAGATCCCACTTGGAAATTTTAATCCACTATCCTTTGTATTCAACCCGAATACAAAACGTCGGAAACTCCGACACTAGCTATCCCAAGCTAGAACACAAGACGTTGGAAACTCCGACACTAGCTATCCCAAGCTAGATCACTTATTTCCCGGGTACAAGTAAACCCAAAACACTCCGATTTCAGGTTCGGATCAACCTTTCCTTGTTTTGGAAATCCTCCAAAAACAAGAACAAAAACTCACAAAGAGTTAGAAAATTTTGAGCACAGATTAATACAATAACAGCTCCTTAAATGAGCAAATATAACAATAAAAGCTTTACTCAAATGAAGAACCCCTTTTTCAGATTTTCTTAAAGTGGATGAACGCTTGAATGCTTGAGAAGAGGTTGATTGTTGATTGAAGATCTCTTGAAAGCTTTGAACAATCTCTAGATCAAGGTTGAAACAATAGGCGTGAAGAATTCTCTCCTTGAAAGATCTTGCTTTTCTCTTTCACAATCTCTCTGGTATATTGTGGATCCTCTCTCTTTTTCTCTTTGGATTTTTCGTTGATCTTAGGCTTTTTCGTGCAGATTTTGGATCCTCTCTTCTGTTCTTCTCTCTTTCTCTTCTGTTTTTTTGATTTCACGTTTGATCCGCTATTTAATCTGCAATTTCTTTCACCATTTAAAGCATTTTGTAGCATTAGAAGCAAGAGAAAACAATTTAGGTAGATAAAGAGCCGTTAGAGGATTTTTAGGAAGCATAAATGGCAATTAAAATGGGCAAAAAAATAGCCGTTGCTGACATTTCCCGTCGCAGGGGTCGACTCATGAGTCGACTCATGCTTCAGGGGTCGACTCATGAGTCGACCTCTGTTGCAAAAACCAGAGAATGCGTTTCTGGAAATTCTTGGCTCAAATTAGCAGGGGTCGACTCATGAGTCGACTCATGCCTTGTGGGTCGACTCATGAGTCGACTCACAGGTCGTGCCAAGCCAGAAAACTAGCGTGCCAAGGAGAATTTTTGCGTGCCAATCAGCTCACAGTGCCATGAGTTGACTCATGAGTCGACTCATGCACTTCAAACCTTCATAACTTCAAAAATATAAGTCCAAACACAATGAAATTTTCATCAATAGATTTCAAATCATTTGTTCTACCAAATGGTACTATCAAATCAGGATTTTAGTGAAATTATGATTTTGCCCTTGAAGAGCATAAGGACTTTTTCATTTTAAAATTATTTGTATCCCTTCAATCTGCTTTGTGATCATCAAAATCAATCTAGGAGCAACAATCTCCTCCTTTTTGATGATGACAAAATATTTGAACAAAAATATTTATGTTAATGCATTAATTTCAAAAGAATCCATTATAAGTGTATATGCTTGAAAAGAGTATGATTCTTTTGGCATGTAATATAAATGCAAAAATAATTTGTCTATTTTCTTAAAGATTTGAAAAGGGTATTAGATCATTTTGAGTTCAAGATATATCAGAGCAAGAGAAGATAAATAACTTTTTCTATGTATCAGAGTAAGAAAAATAATTATATCAGAAAAGATTTTACAATGTATCAGAGCAAGAAAATTTTATAATATATCAGAGAAAATTTTACACTGTATTAGAGCAAATGTCAGAGTAAATTTCTCATTGTATCAGAACAAATTTCAGAGAAAATTTCACACTGTATTAGAGCAAATGTCAGAGTAAATTTCACATTGTATCAGAACAAATTTCAGAGAAAATTTCACACTGTATCAGAACAAATGTTATAATTTATCAGAGAAACCTTCACACTGTATCGGATTAAATTTTATCATGTATCAGAGCAAGTTAAAAGAAATTGTAGGATGTATCAGAGTAAAACAAATTTCTTAAGATGTATCAAGGTGAGTAAAATTTCAAAAGCAAGTTTGAATTTTGAAATATATCAGAGCATATAAAAAAAAACTTATTTGCATTGTACTCATGATTTTGCTTTTGATGGATGACTTTTTGTTTAAGTTCTGTCTGATACCAAATTTCGATACCAAATTTCTCAAAGTTTTGTTTAATCTTTCAATCCTTGTTTTTGTTTAATTTCTCCAATATTTATTTAATTTCTCCAATATTTGTTTTAATCTTTCAATCTTTGTTTTTGTTTAATTTCTTCAATATTTATTTAATTTCTCCAATATTTATTTTAATCTTCCAATATTTGTTTTAATTTCTCCAATATTTGTTTTAATTTCTCCAATCTTTGTTTTTGTTTAATTTCTCCCCCTTTTTCTCATAATTTAGGATTTTGCTTTTTGTCTAATTTCAATTTTTATTTTTGTTTAATTTCTCCCCCTTTTTGACATCATCAAACATAGTTAACTCTTTCTTTTCTTTTTCTGAAATATTCTTTAATTTCTTCTTCTTTAGAGTTTTTCACAGATGTTTGCTCCCCCTTAATATAGCAATTATCAACAGCAAACAACAACAAGGAGAAGACAATATTTCAACAAGAAGAATATATAACAAAAATATGATCAATATCATTACAAAGAGGTAGAAATATAGGTAAAAGATGATTCCATTAATATCATAATTGTTTCAATACATAGTTCTTAAAAATAAAATTCAACCAGCTAATTGTCAATACATGGCCCCAAGGTATAGATCCTAGAACAAGATACTAACTCCTAGAACCTAGTAAAGATCAAGATAAGTCAATGATCGGAGTCATCAGATATAGGGTGAGGAGATGATGGATCAGAAGTGCGTCCTCTACCCCGTCTGCCTCTGCCACGAGTGGAGGTGCTGGCACGAGCAGGAGAACGAGATGAACTGGGTGGCTGATAATGCTGAGATGCTAGGGCTGATACCATGAGTCTGATAGAATCAAGTATGTTCAGTGCTCTGGAAACAGATTGAAGTAGAGCAGTGAACTGGGTGGTAGCATGCTCACTCGATCCTCGGATCTCTTTCCTCAGTAGCTCATATCCACCTTCTAGTGCTCCTCTGAGCCTGCCAGCCTCTGCAGTGAGGTCTGTGACCTCAATAGTAGACTCCTGTGGCTGGGGATGGGCCAATGCAAGGACTTGCCCCTGCAAGTCAAGAACTCTGCCAGTCAGTCGCCATACTGTGTCCTCAAGCTGCTGTATCCTGACGGACTGATCTGAAATCATTTGAAACACAGTGGAGATGTGGGGAGTAATGGTCTGATCAGAAGAAGTAGCTCCAGGTGTAAAAGAAGTACTACTCCACTGGCTAGACAGCAAAGAAGCCACACGTTGTGAAATATGCTCGATCTGATCGTCAGCCAGTCTGAACTCTGAAGGAGGTGCTCTGCTCTCTGGCTGATACACTGGTGTGGGCATCCTAGTAAACTCAGAAGGGCCAGCCTCAGTATCAGGAATGAACTGGGTATCTGGTGAAGCTGCCCTGAAGTCATGTACGGGAGAAGATGGACCTTCTTCTTCTACTCTGCCTTCAGTTCTGTCTTCAGTTCTTTCCTCAGCTCTCTCCTCAGCTCTTTCTTCAGAGCCCTTGATCCAACCACCAACAGTCTTTGTAATTCCCATTCGGTGCAGGCTGTGTTGGTTGAAAGTGTCCACATGTGAGAGCTTGGTAGGTGTCTCCCCCTCACAGCTAACTCCAAACCTCCTAAAAACTCTAGTAAGGGCCATACCATAAGGCAAGTGTGCCTTGGATCTGTTCAAAGTTTCTCTCATGGCCTCTATCATAAGTGCAGGGAGGTTTAGGGGGGTCTGAGTGATGATATGAAACATGACACATACATCTCTGCCAGATAGTAAGTCATGTCTACCACTCCTAGGAAAGAATAGTTTTGTCACAATCTGATGCAGGACCCTCATCTCAATGGACAGTAGCTTTGCTTCCAATCTGTTTAAACTTCCTGAAAAAGCTTCTCCAAAGATAATTTTGATCCCTTCTTCTTTAATTGGGAGTTCCATATATGAGTAACCTTCACTAGGCAACTGAAGTATTTCTTTCAATATCCGAGAATCCAAGCATATGTCAATCCCTTTGACAGTTGAAGTCACTGACCCGTTTCCATAATTTAGGTTCTGGTAGAACTCTCTGACTAGATCAACATAGGTGACTTCCTTAAGAGAGCAATAAAGTTTCCATCCTTGATTTTTGATCTTGGTAGCAAAAGTAAAGCCTTCTTTCTCAAAGAACCGAAAATCTATATTTTTCCCGGTTTCTACTTTTCTATCAGAAAGAGGATTTACACTGGGGCTTATGGAGGATTGAGAGGGACCTTGAGCAGGTACTGAAACTGGATTGGGAACACTGGAAGACTGAGCATGCCTTTTCTTTCGGACAATTTTCTCAGGCTCTCGGATTGATTTCCTTCTTTGGGGAAGTTTCATCTTTGGAGCCATATCCAAAAAGTAGCAGACAAGAAGACTTGAATTCAAAGGAGGAGGGATCACAAGAGAATAAAGAGAATTTTGATGGAGAAAAGAAGTGAATTTTAAATGAACGGTGAAGTTCTAGGGCACGTTCCACCCGCGCCAATCACTGCGAGAAAGCACAGAAAAAAAATCCTTTTCAAGGAAGCGATTTTTGGTGGAGAGGAGGAGGGAGAATTGCCTCAGAATTGATCCTTGGATTTGGAGCAAAAAGGAGTTGGAAAGAACGGCTTTCGGAAGAAAGATGATGGGAATATGAGTCGTCTCACGAACAGGGTTTCCCGTTTAAAAACAATGAACCTGATGGAAGTTGGTGGGATTTACAAGTTTGCCATTGAGTCGACTCATGGGGGTCGACTCATGAAGTTCAAAAATTCAGGAAAAATACAAATAAATTCCAGAAAAATTCAAAATTTTGGGAGTAGGAATTTTGCTCATAGATAAGTTTTTAGAGTGATAAATCTGAGCTTTTAGAACCAGGATAGATGTTGAAGATTGAGTTCTAAGAGTTTTTGACATCTATTCTTTGGAAATTGAGAAATTTCAGACATATGGATCTAGAATTCTTAGATTTCTCCTAATTTCACAGAATCTATCCTCACTAAGGGCCTTTGTAAAGATATCGGCTAATTGATTTTCAGTGCTAACATATTCAAGAATTATATTTTTGTTTTGAACATGTTCTCTTATGAAATGATATCTTATTTCAATATATTTAGATCTTGAGTGTTGTATTGGATTTTTAGATAGATTTATGGCACTTGTATTATCATATTTTATTGGTGTTTCATTAAGTTTGATTTCAAAATCTTCGAGTTGTTGCTTAATCCACAAGATTTGAGCACAACAACTTCCGACTGCAATGTATTCGGCCTCAGCCGTAGACAGTGCCACCGAATTTTGTTTCTTGCTAAACCATGAGATTAGATTTACTCCAAGAAATTGGCAAGTTCCACTTGTGTTTTTTCTATCTAATTTACATCCAGCAAAATCAGCATCAGAATATCCTAACAAATTTATTTGTGAGTCCTTAGAGTACCATAACCCTTTAGTTTGTGTACCATTTAAGTATCTAAGGATTCTTTTAACAGCATTCAAATGAGATTCCTTAGGATTAGATTGATATCTTGCACATAAGCAAACACTAAACATGATATCAGGCCTACTTGCAGTTAGATATAATAATGAGCCAATCATACCTCTATAGTATTTTAAGTCTACGCTTTTACCTTCATCATCCTTGTCAAGCTTACATGAGGGACTCATTGGTGTGCCAATTGGTTTGCAGTTCTCCATTCCAAATCTTTTGAGTAGTTCCTTGGTGTACTTGCTTTGGGTGATGGAGATTCTCTCTTTTGATTGTTTGATTTGGAGTCCGAGGAAGAAGGTGAGTTCTCCCATCATGCTCATCTCGAACTCTCCCTGCATAAGCTTAGCAAAGTCTTGACAAAGGGATTCATTAGTAGACCCAAAAATTATGTCATCAACATAAATTTGTATAATTAGCATATCATTTTGGTTTCTTTTAATAAATAGGGTTGTATCTACATTGCCTCTTGTGAAACCATTATTTAGTAGAAATTTGCTTAGCCTTTCATACCATGCTCTAGGTGCTTGTTTTAGACCATATAAACTTTATTTAATCTAAAGACATGATTGGGAAAAGCATGATTTTCAAATCCAGGGGGTTGTTCTATATATACTTCTTCAGAAATATATCCATTTAAAAATATACTTTTAACATCCATTTGAAATAGTTTGAATTTCATAAAGCAAGCATAAGCAAGTAGAAGTCTAATGGCTTCTAATCTAGCAACAGGTGCAAAGGTTTCATCAAAATCAATTCCTTCTTCTTGATTATATCCCTTAGCAACCAGTCTTGCTTTATTTCTAATTACATTTCCATGCTCATCTAATTTGTTTCTAAAGACCCATTTTGTGCCAATTATTGAATAATCTTTAGGTCTTGTTACTAAGGTCCAAACATTATTTCTTTCAAATTGATTAAGTTCTTCTTGCATAGCATTAATCCAGTTATGATCATTTTCAGCTTCTTCAAAAATTTTAGGTTCAAGTTGAGATACAAATGCACAATGATTAAGTACATCTCTAAGTGAAGAACGTGTTTTTACTCCATGCATAGGGTCACTAATAATTAACTCCCTAGGGTGGTTGTGAACATACCTCCATTCCTTGGGTAGGTCATTTGTACCTTGAGGTTGTTCTTGAATTTCTTCACCTCTTTCATTTTGTTTGTCTTCTTGATCCTTGTCTTCTGGAGTTGCTGAATCTTTCAGAGTGATCTCCTTCATACCTTCTATTAGTGGATCTGCATCATCAACACCCTCATTCTTCCTTGAAGGAAGATCGTTAGATTCATCAAAGACAACATGTATGGACTCCTCAACTACTAAAGTTCTTTTGTTGAACACTCTAAATGTTTTACTAGTGGAGGAGAAACCTAGAAAGATTGCTTCATCTGATTTTGCATCAAATTTACCAAGTTTTTCTTTGCCATTATTTAATACAAAACATCGGCAACCAAAAATATGAAAATATGCAATATTTGGTTTTCTTCATTTCCAAAGTTCATAGGGGGTTTTCTTTAAAAATTATCTAATTAAAGCATGATTTAAAATGTAACATGCTGTGTTAATTGCTTCCGCCCAAAAATATCTTGGAAGGTTGCTTTCACAAAGCATGGTACAGGCCATTTCTTCTAAGGTTCTATTTTTTCTTTCAACTACCCCATTTTGTTGAGGTGTCCTAGGAGCAGAGAAGTTATGGCCAATTCCATTTTCATCACAAAAATTTTCAAAGTCTTGATTTTCAAATTCTGTTCCATGATCACTTCTAATATTTTGAATTGAAAATCCTTTTTCATTAGTGACTTTTTGATGAAATTTAGTGAAAATTTGAAAAGTTTCATCTTTGTGAGCTAAAAAGAAAACCCAAATAAAACGAGAGTAATCATCAATTATTACAAATCCATATTATTTTCCTCCTAGACTAGTGGTTTTAGTTGGTCCAAATAAATCCATATGTAAGAGCTCTAAAGGTCTAGAAGTTGAAATAATATTTTTGGATTTAAATGATACTCTAGTTTGTTTGCCTAATTGGCATGCATCACAAGTTCTATCCTTTTCAAAATTCAGTTTTGGCAAACCGAGAACTAAATCCTTTTTAATTAATTTTGAAAGAGAATACATGCTAATATGTGCAAGTCTACGATGCCACAGCCAACTAGTCTCATTTATTTTAGCACTTAAGGAAACTAGGCATTGCATGTCTAATTTAGTTAAATCATTCAAGTCTACCATATAAACATTGCCATGCCTATGTTCTATAAATTTAATGCCATCGTTAATAGGACTTGTCACAATGCAAACAGATGATTCAAAACTTACTTTATACCTTTTTTCACAGAATTGACTAATGCTAAGTAAGTTATGCTTTAAACCTTTAACTAGTAAAACATTCTCAATGTATTTGGAGGGAGTGATACCAATGTTACCTATCCCGATGATCTTTCCTTTGCCATTATCTCCAAAGGTGACCATCCCTCCATCCTTAGCATCAAGCGTGATGAATTATGATTCATCACCAGTCATGTGTCTCGAGCATCCGCTGTCAAGATACCATTTCCTATTTCCTTCTTGGGATGCTAGATACACCTGCAAGCACAGATCAAGTTTCTGTCTTAGGTACCCAAGCTTTCTTGGGTCCTTTCAGGTTAGTCAGAATGGTTCCTTTTGGAACCCATATTTTCTTTGTGTTTGTATATTTGTTAATAAGACATGTGTATGATTTATGTCCTATTCTTCCACATTTAAAACAAGTAATATTTATAGACTTTTTGCTTGAATAATTTGCATAAATATCCTTCAGAAATTTTTATTTCTTCAGGGGTTTATAACCAAGTCCAGCCTTATCATATATAGCTTTCTGATTATCAAGGATCATATTTAGCTTGTTTGAACTTAAGGTGAACTTATTTACTATAGATTTCAGCTTGTTCATTTCATCCTTTAAGTTTTGATTTTCTTGAATCAAGGTGAATTTTTCAATTGAAAAATTTTCAGCTTGTTTCACTAAGGACTGATTTTCCAATTTCAGCTTTTTATTTTTCTTTCCTAGTTTCTTTAATTCATCAATTGAATCATAGAATGCTTCATGCAATTCTTCAAAAGTAAATTCACTAGTGGATTCAGAAGTTACCTCATTTTCATGTGCCATCAGGCACAGATTGGCTTGTTCTGTTGAGATTTTCTCGTCGGAGCTTGAGTCATCACTCGCACTCCAGGTCGCCATCATTGCCTTCTTTTTGAACTTCTTTGGACCTTTCTTCAATTGTGGACATTCGGATCTGAAATGTCCTGGCTTCTTGCACTCGTAGCATATAGGGGTTTGATCTTTCTCCTTTTCTTTGCTTTGATCCCCTTTTGTGAATTTCTTTCTCATCCTCTGTTTCCTTTTTCTTAGAAACTTCTTAAATTTTCGGGTGATGAGAGCTATCTCCTCATCCTGATCTTCATCTTCAGAGTCATCCGTTTCATAATCAGGTGAAGTTGTGGATTTGAGGGCAATGGTTCTTTTCTTTTTGACTTCATCCTCTTGATGTTGCATCATGCTAAGTTCATGAGTCATCAAGGATCCAAGAAGCTCTTCTGGAGGTAGAGTGTTCAAGTCCTTTGCTTCTTGGATGGCAGTCACCTTGGCTTCTCAAGTTCTTGGCAGTGACCTGAGAATCTTCCTTACAAGTTCACTGTTAGTATAAGATTTGCCAAGACTCTTTAAACCATTGATTATATCAGTAAAACGAGTAAACATAGCAGTTATGGACTCATCATGCTCTATTTTGAACAATTCATATTTATGTATAAGCATATTTATTTTAGACTCTTTTACTTGATTTGTTCCCTCATGGGTGACTTCTAACCTATTTCATATTTCTTTAGCAGATGCACAAGTAGAAATGCGATTAAATTCACTAGCATCTAGTGCACAATAAAGAACATTCATGGCTTTGGCATTTAATTGTGCCAATTTCTTGTCAACCTCATCCTATTCTTTCTCGGATTTGGTTGACTCCTCACCATCTATAATCTTGGTGGGTGTGTGAGGACCATTCACTATGATACTCCACATATCATAGTCGAGTGCTTGTATGAAAATCTTCATCCGAGCTTTCCAATAGGTGTAATTAGACCCATTGAAAAGTGGAGGTCGGTTTGTTGATTGCCCCTCGGCTAGAGAAGTTCCAACATGGGTTGCCATAGATCTTTGGCTCTTTGATTGTTAGATCAAAGAAGGGCTAGAGCACCGGCTCTGATACCACTTATTGCCCAGCTATGCAACCCAAGAGGGGGGGGGGTGAATTGGGTTTCTAAAAATTTTAGGCCCAACAGATAACTTATGAAGAACAAAACAATGGCTTTAAATCAATATTAATTACCTAAAGCAGTATTGCAAGGATATAATAAAGAAATAAGATAAAGCGATAAAGCACACCACAAACACAAGGATTTATAGTGGTTCGGTGCTAACCTTGCACCTACATCCACTCCCCAAGATCCCACTTGGGAATTTTAATTCACTATCCTTTGTATTCAACCCGAATACAAAACGTC
>NC_026001.2:68040839-68070490 GCF_000442705.2 Elaeis guineensis | reverse complement strand
GGAAACTCCGACACTAGCTATCCCAAGCTAGAACACAAGACGTCGGAAACTCTGACACTAGCTATCCCAAGCTAGATCACTTGTTTCCCGGGTACAAGTAAACCCAAAATACTCCAATTTCAGGTTCGGATCAATCTTTCCTTGTTTTGGAAATCCTCCAAAAATAAGAACAAAAACTCACAAAGAATTAGAAAATTTTGAGCACAGATTAATACAATAACAGCTCCTTAAATGAGCAAATATAACAATAAAAGCTTTACTCAAATGAAGAATCCTTTTTTCAGATTTTCTCAAAGTGGATGAATGCTTGAATGCTTGAGAAGAAGTTGATTGTTGATTGAAGATCTCTTGAAAGCTTTGAACAATCTCTAGATCAAGGTTGAAACAATAGGCGTGAAGAATTCTCTCCTTGAAAGATCTTGCTTTTCTCTTTCACAATCTCTCTGGTATATTGTGGATCCTCTCTCTTTTTCTCTTTGGATTTTTCGTTGATCTCAGGCTTTTTCGTGCAGATTTTGGATCCTCTCTTCTGTTCTTCTCTCTTTCTCTTTTGTTTTTTTGATTTCACGTTTGATCCGCTATTTAATCTGCAATTTCTTTCACCATTTAAAGCATTTTGTAGCATTAGAAGCAAGAGAAAATAATTTAGGTAGATAAAGAGCCGTTAGAGGATTTTTAGGAAGCATAAATGGCAATTAAAACGGGCAAAAAAATAGCCGTTGCTGACATTTTCCGTCGCAGGGGTCGACTCATGAGTCGACTCATGCTTCAGGGGTCGACTCATGAGTCGACCTCTGTTGCAAAAATCAGAGAATGCGTTTCTGGAAATTCTTGGCTCAAATTAGCAGGGGTCGACTCATGAGTCGACTCATGCCTTGTGGGTCGACTCACAGATCGTGCCAAGCCAGAAAACTAGCATGCCAAGGAGAATTTTTGCGTGCCAATCAGCTCACAGTGCCATGAGTTGACTCATGAGTCGACTCATGCACTTCAAACCTTCATAACTTCAAAAATATAAGTCCAAACACAATGAAATTTTCACCAATAGATTTCAAATCATTTATTCTACCAAATGGTACTATCAAATCAGGATTTTAGTAAAATTACGATTTTGCCTTTGAAGAGCATAAGGACTTTTTCATTTTAAAATTATTTGTATCCCTTCAATCTGCTTTGTGATCATCAAAATCAATCTAGGAGCAACAATCGAAATGATTGAGCGCCTAAGTAAACTGGGCTTTTCTTTGCATGCGCAGCTCGGTAAGGATGTGATCCTTAATTCTTTGCCCAAGTCCTTCCTCCCCTTTCTTACTCATTTTCGGATGACAAAGCCTGCAGTGAACTACCACGGCTTGTTGGGGTTGCTGCAGAACTTTAAGAAGGACCACCAGCTCCATAAGGAGTCGGTGAATGTTGTGGGAGGGTCTTCTTCTGGTCGTCGACCCTTTAAGAAAGAGAAGAAGAATAAGAAGAAGAAGAATAAGAAGGTACAACCGCATGCAGGGACATCTGCACAGGGTCAGACCAAGAAGCACAAGCCTGACTTGAGCCAGGCGGAGTGCTTCTTTTGCAAGAAGCAAGGGCACTGGAAGAGGAACTGTCCTCTATACATTGCCTCCCTAGATCCGAATATGCCTAAGAAGAAGCAAGGGTCTGCAGGTCAGTAGGAGATTTGATGAAGGCGAGAGGTTCCTGAATGTTGGAGATGAAAGCAAAGTTCCAGTTCTAGCTTTAGGAATCATGAACCTTGTAATCAACTCTCGTAATGTAATTCTGAGTGAATGTCACTATTATCCAAGTTTTTTTTATTAAATATTATTTCTGTAGGCTTTCTAGCCATGTACAGTTATGAATTTTTAATAAAAAAAAATATTTGCAATATCATTTTGAATGGTGTTACAATATTTATTGGACAACTAAATAATAAAATTTACTTACTATCATAGCCTGTTAATATAGTTCAAACCTTCGGTAAATATCCTAGAATGGATAATATGTCAGAAGTCTACCTTTGGCACTGTAGGCTAGGTCATATCAATAAGAACAGGATAAACAAGTTGGCTTAAGAAAGAATTCTTGAAGTTGGTGATTGTGAATCACTTCCAACCTGTGAGTCCTGTCTTCTTGGAAAGATGATCAAATCACCTTTTACTGAAAAAGGTGAGCGAGCCAGTGAACTCTTGGGTCTGATACATTCTGATGTATGTGGACCCATGAGCTCAAGTGCAAGAGGTGGATATTTCTACTTCATAACCTTCACAGACGACCTATCGAGGTATGGGTATGTCTACTTAATGAAGCATAAGTTGGAGTCATTTGAAATGTTCAAACTATTCTGAAATGAGGTAGAAAAATAAACTGAAAAGTGTATTAAAACTCTTCGATCTGATCGAGGAGGTGAATATCTTTCCAATGAGTTTCTGACATATCTTGGGGAGAATGAGATTCTCTCTCAGTGGACTCCTCCTGGAACACCATAGTATAATGGTGTGTCTGAAAGGAGGAATCGGACCTTGTTGGACATGGTTCGATCCATGATGGAGTTTGCTGGTCTGTCGATCTCTCTTTGGAGATATGCGCTCGAATCGGCTTGTCACCTTCTAAATAGGGTTTCGAGTAAGTCTGTAACCAAAACGTCTTATGAGATATGGATAGGACGTAAGCCAGTACTCTCACACCTTAGGTTTGGGGGTGTCCGGCTTATGTTAAACGTTTAATTACGGACAAGCTTGGACCTAGGTCTTGTGGAAAAATTCAGTGCAGGGGTAAAATAGTAATTTTAAAATTTTTTCAAAATTATGATTTTACAGTGGAAAAATATTAATTAATCTAATTAATTAATATAAATTTACCCTATACTAGGATCTAAATATGATATATAGCATGCATTCATTTAAATTTGAAATTCGAATTTGAACAATAAACACTTTATTGTAATGTGTTTAGAACACAATATCATTGTGTGGATAGTAGATCGCCGTAATTTGATCACCGTCGGGATAGTCTGATCGTCGCGATGCAGTCACACAGCATGTCTGGCCTCTACGGATCATCCACATGAAGCTTCCGATCTGATCGACTCCTCACGAGTGCTAGCTCGTTGTAGAGCCCTTTTGACGGTCGATGCTGATCGAACTCCTTCGATCGATGTCTGTCGATTTTTTGGATACTCTGGATCATCAACAGACGTGCTTAAGAGGATGTTGAAGATCTCTCTGAGATTTTGTGGGCTCACAACACTCGTAGCTCACTTTTTCACTTCCCAAACCCCAGGCTAAAACTCTAGGGAACTCACCGAAAACCTTGCACCCACTTTTCTTTCTTTTCTTTCTTTTTCTCTTGGAAGGATATGGACTTCTTCTCACGCATAAGACTTCTCACGTCCCAGAATTTTTCTTCAAAAATCTTCTTCTTCCACGCCCCACTCTTCTCCTCATTTTATAACAACGTCAAACGTCTTATCCAAAAGAAAGGATAAAGATGAGTAATTGCACATTTGAATTCAAATTAAATTTTGAATTCAAATGGACACCAACTCATCCCTTATCCACTAAAGGTGTGAGGTGTGGCTTAAATTATGCATGGAGTGATTTCATGAGAAATTTTTTCTCATGTTATAAATGAAGCGTAAAAAAAGGGATAAGGTGCAAAGATTGATTGCCCATTCAAATTCAAACTTTATTTTGAATTTGAATGGCCAACCAATCATCCTTATCCATTCATATGGTACATTAAAGTGGGGCGTGGAGAGGGCTTGGCGTGAGAAAAAAATTCATGAGAAGTTCCTTCTCATGAATTCAAATGGGTGCAATGGAAGTGAGGTGGCGCATGGAGATTGGGTCAAGGTGGTTTAATTATTTAAACCAACCTAATTGAACCAAATAAGTTAGATCCAATTAGACTAATTTAAATCCAACTAAATTAGGCTTAATTAGGCTCAATAAATCCTAATCAAATCAAGAATTGATTAAGCCCAACCCCTGATCAAATCAGAGACCAAACCATCTCGACGATTAGGTCAAATCTTAACCTAATCGGGTCAAACCCAACTAAATCCAATTCAATTGGACTTAATCCGAAAATAATTACTCAATCAAATTAAGTTAATTAGTGATCAAATCACTAATTAAATCTCTCATAAATACTGAGTCCAAATTTGATGGGCAATCAGGAATCAGAATTCATCGATATGTAACCCTGATCGAAAAGTCCCAACCAGTGGGACTCTTGACCCCGATACCCATAATGTGTGGAACTCATGATCAGAGAATCTGATTCTCGATCACTGAGTCCCAAATATGTAGGATTTTACATCAGCCATCAGATCAGATAGGAACCTCTAATGTGTGTGACCCCACAGGTTCGAACCTAAGCCGGTAGCACAGGAATCAATTCCTGTACTAATCGAAGTGACCATCTAGCAATGGTACCCGACGTCCGGATAGGTGAAGAGTCACAATCGCAACACTCAGAACCTACATGAATATGGTTACTATATAATTCATCCTTTTGACCCCTATGTTTAGGATGACTCAGGGTTAAACTGTCAACCCTGATCAGATCATCCGAATCGTGCTCAACTCAAACAGTCCTTGACTCCTCACAAGGACTATCCTGGCCAAGGTTTTGCTAAATTGAAACATGATTGTACACAGCTCCTAAACTGGAGTGGTCAATCCCATCTTGACACACGCACCGACAAGTCAAGTACTTGACTACACCCAGCAGCCTTCCATCACTGAATTAAAAATTTAGGTAGTCCAGTGCCTAAGTGCAGTGAGTTGCTTGCAAGTCACCGTGGCGGTCTTAGGTCGGAGGGATATTTATACCCATATTCCATCGAAGCAAATCTTGATAGCAGAAATAGCTCCGGAGTCAGTCACGTTCAGTGCAGATATACCCTTACATCTCACCTGTATGCCATACCAGTGTCTCCACACTCATTGGTTAAGAGGACAACCAACCTATTTGGCACACAACGATCTATGCTTGATAAATATTGTCATCCTTGGTAACAACGTATCATTTGATCGCTGAACAGATTTTAGGACTAAACGATAAATCCTCCTTTGTCGGGTCTAAATAGTCCTAAGGACTTCACCACAACATAGGAGTTCATTAGAAGATGAAATATTTTGTGATAAAAAATATCAAAATAATTTTTATTAATTCATAATTCATGTACATATACAAAAATGAGCACAACCATCAACAAGCTGACGATTGACTTTGGGATACTATTCCCCAACAGATCTGACAAGTGTTATTTCATAGGGTACCCAAAAGAGACCAAAGGGTATTATTTCTACCTAGCTGATGAGCAAAAGGTGTTTGTCAGCCTTAAGACAATCTTTTTGAAAAAGAAGTTCCTTGGTGAAGGGACTGTTGCCTCTAAGGTCGAACTTGAGGAAGTTCATAGGTGAAAAAATCGACACAAGTTGTTGAACCTGAACCGGATTTGGTTAGATCAGATCCGGAGCCCATTGTTCCTGCACCCTTAAGACGGTCTGGTAGAGTACCACGTCAACCGGACAGATACTATAGTTTCTTGATTCGGAACGGCGATTCTGTCGAACTTGATGAAAATGATGAAGATCCGATCACCTACATGGATGCAATGCAGAGACCTGACTCTGAGAAATAGCTAGAGACCATGAAATCCGAAATGGAGTCCATGAAGGTCAACGATGTATGGACATTAGTTGACCCACCCAAAGGAGTAAAACTCATAGGGTGTAAGTGGGTCTTCAAGAGGAAGAGGGATGCAGATGGAAAGGTGGAGACCTATAAAGGCCATCTGGTTGCCAAGGGATATCATCTACATTATGGTATAGACTATGACGAGATATTTTCTCCTGTGGTAATGCTCAAATCCATTCAGATTATGCTTGCGATGGCTGCCCATCTGGACTATAAAATCTGACAGATAGATGTGAAGATAGCTTTCCTAAATGGAGAGCTGGACGAAGAGGTGTATATGATACAACCTGAAGGGTTCACATCCACAGATGAGTCTAAGATGTGCAGGCTACAGAGGTCTATTTATGAACTTAAGCAGGCATCCCGGAGTTGGAACATACATTTTGATAGGACGATCAAAATATATGGCTTTGTTAAGAACAGAGAAGAGCCCTGCATTTATAAGTGGGCTAATGGTCTAGTAGTGGTATTTCTTGTATTGTATGTAGATGACATTCTCTTAATTGGAAATGATGTCCCTGCATTACAGGGAATAAAGATTTGGTTGTCGTCACAGTTCTCCATGAAGGATATGGGAGAAGCTTCCTACATCCTAGGGATGAGGATCTATAGGAATAGATTTAAAAGGTTGCTTGGCTTATTCTAGTCTACGTACATTGATACTATGCTGAAGAAGTTTAGCATGGAGAATTCCAAGAAATGCTATCTATCGATAGGTCATGAATTTCTCTCTCGAAGAGGGATTATCCGACAACACCTCAAGAGAGAGAGCGTATGGGTAGAATTCTATATGCTTCGATAGTGGGATCTATCATGTACGCCATGATATGTACACGACCAGATATGGCATACTCATTAGGGGTAGTGAGTAGATACCAATCTGATCTAGGGGAGAATCACTGGAAGGTTGTTAAAACCATCCTGAAGTATTTAAGAAATACTAAGGACCAGTGGCTTGTTTATGGTGAATCGAACTTGAGACTTATGGGGTTTACAGACTCCAATTTTCAGTCTGATCACGATGACAGCAAGAGTATGTCGAGATTTATTTTTACCCTTAATGTGGGGTTGTCTGTTGGAAGAGTTCCAAGCAGCACACTGTGGCTGATTCAGTTTGCGAGGCAGAGTATGTCGCTGCATCAGATGCTGCCAAAGAAACGGTGTGGCTGAGGAAATTCATCATCGAGCTCAGAGTAGCACCCTCCCTTGTTGGTCCAGTTCTGCTCTATTGTGACAGCTGTAGAGCCATTGCTCAGGCGAAGGAACCGAAGGCACACCAGCAGACGAAGCTTATTCTGCGTCGCTACCATCTCATCAGAGAAATCATGGATCGAGGTGACATCGACCTCCAGAAGATCGACAGAAAGGAGAACTTGGCCGACCCATTCACTAAAGCCATTGCGGTGAAGAGTTCGACGACTTCAAGTCGAAGATGGATATTAGATACTGCTCCGATTGACTTTAGGCCAAGTGGAAGATTGTTGGGAATAGTGTTCCAAAGCCAATCGTCAGCCTGTTGACGGTTGTGCTCTTTTCTGTATTAGTATATAATTATAAATAAATAAAAATTATTTTGATATTTTTTATCATAAATTATTTCATCTTCTAATGAACTCCTGTGTTGTGGTGAAGTCCTTAAGACTATTTAGACTCGACAAAGGAGGATTTATCATTTAGTCCTTAAACCAGTTCGCGACCAAATGATACTTTGTTATCAAGGACAACAACGTTTATCAAGCATAGGTCATTGTGTGCCATATGGGTTGGTTGTCCTCTTAACTAAGGAGTGTGGAGACACTGGTATGGCATACAAGTGAGATGTAAGGGTACATCTGTACTGAATGTGACCGACTCCGGAGCTTTTTCTGCTGTCAAGATTTGCTCTGATGGGATATGGATATAACTGTCCCTCCGACCTAGACTACCAATGACTTGCAAGCAACTCACTGCACTTAGACATTGGACTACCTGAATTTCTAATTCAGTGACGGAAGGCTGCTGGGTGTAGTCAAGTACTTGACTTGTCAGTGCGTGTGTCAAGATGGGATTGACCACTCCAGTTCAGGAGCTGTGTACAGTCATGTTTCAATTTAGCAAAACCTTGGCTAGGGTAGTCCTAGTGAGGAGTCACAGGACTGTTTGAGTTGAGCACGATTCGGATGATCTGATCAGGGTTGACAGTTTAACCCTGAGTCGTCCTATACACAGGGGTCAAAAGGGATGAATTATACAGTAACATATTTGCGTAGGTTCTGAATGTTGCAATTACGACTATTTGATCTATCCAGACGTCAGTACCATTGCTAGATGGTCACTTTAATTAGTACAAGAATTATTTTGTGCTACCGGCTTAGGTTCGAACCTGCGGGGTCACACACATTAGAGGTTCCTATCTGATCTGATGGCTGGTGAAGAGTCCCACTGGACTGAGACTCTTCGACCAGGTGTCCTAATGCTTAGGGACTCTGAGCCCTACGTGTCTAGGACTCTGTGATCGAGAATCAAGATTCTCTGATCATGAGTTCCACACATTTTGGGTACCAAGGTCAAGAGTCCCACTGGTTTGGGACTCTTCGATCAAGGTTTCATATCGATGGACTTTGATGCCCGGTTGCCCATCAGATTTGGACTCAGTATTTATGAGAGATTTAATTAGTGATTTGATTGCTAATAACTCAATTTGATTGAGTAATTATTTTTGGATCAAGTCCAATTGAATTGGATTCAGTTGGGTTTGACCCGATTAGGTTAAGAGTTGACCTAATCGTCGAGGTGGTTTGATCCCTGATTTGATCAGGAGTTGGGCTTAGTCAATTTTTGATTTGATTAGAATTTATTGAGCCTAATTAAGTCTAATTATGTTGGGTTTAACTTAGCCTAATTGTGCCTAACCTATTTTAATAAGGTTGGTTCAATTAGGTTGATTTAATATTTGAAACCATCTTGACTTATCTCCCTGCGCCACCTCACCTCACCTGCGTCCATTTGAATTCACGAGAAACAAGTTCTCATGAATTTTCTCCCAGCAAAAGCCTTCCCACGCCCCTCTTTTGTGCACCATTTGGGTGGATAAAGATTGATTAGTTGGCCATTCAAATTCAAATGATGTTTGAATTTGAATGAGCAACTAATCCCATGCGCCACCTTATCCACTTGTGTGCCACTTGCTCTACACGAGAAAAAGTTTCTCATGTAAACTCTCCATGCACAAAGAAGCCCACACCCCTTCCTTCTCATGCCTTGAGTGGATATGGATAGGTTGGTTGGCATTTGAATTCAAATTCGATTTGAATTCAAGTGAGCAACCACCTAGCTTTATCCTCTCACACATAAAAATACGGTAAAAATGCAGTCTTGCACCATTTTAAAAGGGATGAGAAGGTGGGGCATGCGCAAATCTAATCTGAGAGAGAAAGGGTGGTGTGAGAAAGGCTCTGTGCATGAGAAAAGAAAAGAAAAGAAGAGAAAAGAAAAGAAACAGAAAGGGCGCAGGGTTTTTCTAAGAGTACCCTAGTGTTTCTACCTAGGGTTGAAAAGTGAGAAGGTGAACTACAAGTGTTGTGAGCCCACCAAACTTCAAGGAGAGCTTCATCAACCTCTCAAGCACCTTTGCTGATGATCTGGAGCATCCGAGGAGTTGGCAGACACCGATCGAAGGAGTTCGATCAGTATCAGCCGTTGAAAGGGTTATGCAATGAACTAGTATTCGTGAGGAGCCAATCAGACCGAGAGCTTCGTGTGGATGATCCACAGAGGCCAGACATACTGTGTGGCTATATTGCAATGATCAGACCTTTCCGACGATGATCAGACTACAGCGATCGACTACCTGCACGAAGGTAATGTTTCTGAATACATAACAGTAAAACGTTTACTATAGAATTCAAAATTTTAAATTTAAATGCATGCTATATATATCATATTTAGATTCTTGTGTAGGGTTAATACATATTAATTAATTAGATTAATTAATAATTTTTGCTATAAAATTATAATTTTAAAAAAGTTTTAAAATTATCGTTTTACCCCTGCATGAATTTTTCACAGGTATGACATATAGTTTCACAACTATCATAAGAATCAGAACACATCTTGCACATCTACAACATATTCAGCTTTCATTGATCAATTATTTGGAACCCTTCTAACAAATCGAACCAATATAACTCAAGAATACATGCTGATGTAGATATTCTACCATCAGCATCAGATATCCTCCCAGTCTTCGCACTTATCATTCTTCAAAGATGAGAAATAATCTCTTAGTGCTTCTCAAGTATTAAGGATATTTTTATAGCCATCAGTTTGGATTCGACTAATATCTTCTCATGACTTTCACAGCAAGATATACCAAGTCGAGTACATAGCATAGCATACTCCCATGCCTAAGAGGATAACGGATCTCTCTTGAAGGTTTAAATGCAGAACCCTTTCAGTACCTCTTCTATGTACTTATCTGTGAAAACCAAACATCCTTTGAGGATCTATCTCTATAGACCTTTTATTTTTAGAATGTTTGACCTAGATCTTTGAAAAAAAAATTCTATATGTAATCATATCATAATCGATGTCAGTATGGAACCCTCCCACTGATCTTCATGTAACTATATGATTCTTCATATCATGTCGTTGTAGGTTTTAAGATCATCCCTATGTTCCCAATCTCTCTTAAGAAATACTTTCTCTGAATCCTTTATAAGAATACCAAGTATCTTTCTAAAGGATAGGAGATCCTACTATATCGACAAGGTGGAGGAAGTACTACATATACTGACTCATCTTAAATAGATTGTATAGGTCTTTTGACTCGTTGTTCTTAGAGACTTTCTCTTTGACTAAGAAAATAGTATAATTGCTCACAATCACATTGTGAACCACTGGAAAGAAAAAGTGATATCTCAAACATCTTTTTGGGATACCCTACAAACGAGTTCTCACAGACCTATCCTCTAATTTGTCCACCATATCAAATCTCATATGGTGTGGTGAAACCAATTTAAAGGAAATCTAACTTAGATTTCAGAAATTAAATCTTGTTCCTAAAGAAATAATAATTAAGCTAGTAATATTCATGATGGACTGGACCATATCTCATATAGTGCCATCGCTTCTCACAGATACACCATTGAGCTGAGGTGTACAAGGAGAATTCTATCATGATACTATGCTATTTTTTTAGATAATTAATAAATTTTCTATTTGGTATTGCATCCTCAATCCGATCGAAGTATCTTTAGAGATTTATTGATTTATCTTTTCTACTTTATATCTGAATTCTTTGAATCTTTCAAAATCTTTCAGATTTGTATCTCACATACATACCTATACCATGACTGCTCATCAGTAAGGATAATGAAGTAGTGAGAACCTCTTAGTCTGGCTCATCAAATGAGCCATGCACATCGTATGTGTACTTGGATAAGTATTTCAGTGATCCTATTCCTTTAACCCATAAAGGACAGCTTGTCATTAATTCTCAAAGAGATAATTCACAAACTAGATATGACTTAACAGTCAATGAGCCTAAAGACCTATTTTCTTCAGTCAGCAGATCATTTCTTCTTATACATAACCTAGCTAGAGGAACCATCTATATACTTTAGGTTATCTGATTCTGAATCTCTCAGATCCAATGGCATTTACTATTTTGCTCAACTAATTTTTACAAATACATCACACCATGCAAATGATAAAAATTAAATCCAAACGGTAATCATCGAGATTAGGTGCTCACAGCCTTAGTGCAACTTTTGTACAATTGCCAACTCAAAAGAGTCACTTCACCTTCTCTCAGTCCTTTTTCTTCCTTAGATCTTATATTAAAGTGCATAATATGCACTAAAATCTAATAAAAAAGAAAAAATCGTAAGATCAATTTTGAACAATTCGACATACCTTCCAAAAATATGTAAATATTTCTTTTAGGTTCTCCAGATATGTACCTCTAAACTTTTCAAGATTCCTTAGTTACCAGTATATCGATCAATTCAGTTAAGGTGCTATAATATTTATTCATATAATAATTTATAAACTATCCATATGAATAAAAAATTACAGAAATTAATCCATTAGCAATTTTTTATACATAGTCATGTCAAGCTTTTCAAGCTCTTCAATATCCTTGATCATCGATCATTAATAAACTGCCCATCATGCATCTCATGCATTGTGCGACTCTGATCATTTCAAAACTATTACAGATGAATCAACATATCATTGGCAGTCTACATATCCTTATGCATATATTGGATCTCATCGACTATGAAATCCAATTTATAGCATCTAACTTAATTGTCAATGTCAACCATTTGTCAAGTATAGCTCGTTGACTATGGATTGGACAAGCTTATGATATTGAGTTAATCTGGTTAAGAACATGGCTTAATTTCTAAAAGCTAAGAACTATTCTTAGATTTTTGAGCTAGAATATATAATCAATTTTGATTAAGTGGTAGATATCTAGGATTCGAGCTAGAGTATTGGAAGCTGAAAGAATTGATCACAGAGAGTAAAGATTTAATTAGATGATTGTACTTATAATAGTTTATTCTAGAGACTTTAAAAATAAACAAAAAACTTTTACTAAGTTGTTGAGTCTCTCATACTCCTCGGATGGAGAAATGAAAATCCTAACGTAATAAATAGTTATAGTGGGTGCTGCAGTCCCATCGATGTACAGCACATCATCTAACAGTTATTGATGACATGTATATCAATGCATGGACAACTCTTTATCTAGATGCTTCTCCAAGCATATTGTAGCAACTTAATCTCTAAGTCCTGTAGTCTCACCTAATAGTTATTGACACATTCTTTAGTTAAGTCCGACCCACTGTTCACCAGTAAGTGCAAAGCCATCATTGGATCCTTCACCTAACAGTTATTGGGTCCAACCCCATCTTTACCTCGAGACATCTGATGCCAATAGAGTGGTTGTGCCTTTTCGATGTAATCAAACCACTGTAATCAGTCGAGAATGATCAACATCGAAAAAGGCACCTGCATCTCTACAATGGTGGAAGACCAGTAGACTTAATATTCAGTGAGGAGATTTAAATTCAGATCTCTTCAAATTAGTCACATATATCTGATGTAATGACTAATCTGATTTAGGTCAGCACATTTCATGTCTGACCAATCTAGTCGGTATGGATGAACTCGAATCAACAAGTAACCTAATACAAAATTTAATCTCCTAAGATGGTCAGGTAAGTAAAGATGAGTGGGGGTCCCCTTGTTGCTTTCTTTAGACACCAATGAATTGACCAGGTCAGACAATGGAACCAATTAAATAACCACCATCTAATACTTGCCTTAGACATTGTTGGTGCAAAAATCCGCTTGCGCCGGAGAAGCTGGAGTCGAGGGAGTCGTGGTCGCCGCCGGGACCTGCAAAGGAAGTCTAAACTGGAGGTGGGGTTGCTCCGGCAAGACCCTCTGATGCTCAAGTCAGTTCTCTGCCTCAACAAGAATGGAGTGCTCAAACAGAGAATTTAGCAGAGTTTTTAGGTAAAAACTAGAGCTTATTCAATAACGTATCTGGGGCCCCCTTTTATAGGCGGAGGGGGCGACAAATTGATGGCGACGCCTGTAACCGTCTGGTAGTGGCCGCCCGGAGTCAGGAGGAATTTATTGCGGAGGATAGTAGAGTGGGATCATGGCTATCACTGTGGCTCGCCACGTGGAATCAGTTACAGGGAGTGGAGCGGCGTCCGCTGTCGTGACTTGTCAGGGAATGGTGGAATCGCACAGGATCCGCCACAGGGAGTGGAGCAGAATCGTGGCCGTTAATACGGCCTGTCAGGGAGTAATGGAGCTGCGTAGGGTTTGCCACAGGGAGTGGAGCAGAATCGTGGCCGTTAATACGGCCTGTCAGGGGGTCCAGACTGGTCGGCCAAAGTTCGGTTAGAATCGGTAGCGAGGTCCGGTACCCGTAGGAGTTTGGGCAGGGTCTTCCCGCAGTTGATGTTGAGGACGGAGCCCGGCTCCCGTAGGAGTCCGGGCGGAGTTTACTTACGGTTGAAGTCGTCGGTGGAGTCTGGCTCCCGTAGGAGTCCGGACGAAGTCTGTCTGCAGCCGTTGGAGTCGAGAACGAAGCCCGGCTCCCGTGGGAGTTCGGGTGGAGTCTTCCTGTAATTAAAGTCAAAGGCGAAGTCTGGCTCCCGTAGGAGTCCAGGTGGGGCTTACCAGCAGTTGATGTTGAGGATGGAGCCCGACTCCCATAGGAGTTCGGGCGGAGTTTACTCGCGGTTGAAGTTGTCGGTGGAGTCCGGCTCCCATAGGAGTCCGGACGAAGTCTGTCTGCAGCCGTTGGAGTCGAGGACGAAGCCCGGCTCCCGTGGGAGTCCGGGTGGAGTCTTCCTGCAATTAAAGTCAAAGGCGAAGTCCGGCTCCCGTAGGAGTCCGGGCGGGGCTTACCAGCAGTTGATGTTGAGGATGGAGCCCGGCTCCCGTAGGAGTCCGGGCGGAGTTTACTTGCGGTTGAAGTTGTCGGCGGAGCCTCGTGAGGGTCGACCCTGCCAAGAACTTCGGCCGAGGGTATTTTATGCCCAACACCAGCCTCCTACTTTCGAGTTCGAATTTCGAATGAAGGAAGTACGGAGAAGTTGTCGTGGCCGAAGTTCTTCCCCTGACGTCCGGGCACAACCGTCCTTGGATATGTCGGCATTTAATGCGCGCATGCCAGAGTCCTTTTTTGATTATGGCGACCCGAAGAGTCTTTTCGGAACTCTCACTGAGATGTGACCCCAAGCGTCACGCCATGGAAATTTGCGAACAGTCAATCCTCGATAGCGGTGAGTGGGACATGCGGGACACGTGGTAAGCACTGGCTGGTCTAGGGACACCCGCCACCATAATTGCGCTAAGATCCGCTGCCTATTTAAACCCCCTACCCCTCCTTCGGAGCCTTACTCCGCCTAAAAGACGGCTCCTTTCTTTCTTCTAAGAGCCTAGCTACTCAGCCACCCCCTTGGTGCTCCTGCCGACTCCGAGCACCCTCCGCACCGATCACTGCCGTCTCTCTGCCATCCCCAGCCCCCTGATTCCTCTCTAAGGGGTTTCCCCACCAGGTCCTCCACCTCAGAGGCCATTCCCGAGAGGATGCCAAGGATTTGGAGGAAGGCAAGGAGGAGAACAGCGGTCTGCGAGTTCTCCGATCATTGAGCGGCTGCTGCAGGTCCCTGTCACTTCAAAGGGGACTTGGGGAAGAATTCCTTCAACAACAGGGGTTTAATAACGGAGACCATCGGTAAAGGCATTCTGCCTGAGAATTTCGGAGTAGCAAGATGGGGTGACACCGATCAGGAGGGCAGAACTGTCGTCACAAGCTGTGACGGGATCCTTAATGTCATCGGAGCCGAGGGACCAGAAGCTGTCGGCGTCGACGGTGGGGTAGTAAAACTTGTTGCGGGGACGGTGGAAGTAGCACATGCCGACCTTGCCGGAATACTTCGGACGGCAGTTGTCACGAAGCATTTGGTGATGGCGCATATCTCTGGCGCCACCGCTGCCTCCGGGGTGACTCCGATTCTTCTTGAAATAGGTCTTCATCGCCGCTGCCGTTGCCCCGACTGCCCCCTGGAATCTATCCCATCCTATTCCCTCGGGGTTGGGACTTCGGAGGTGGAGCGAAACAAGGCGGGGCGAGAGCCGACAGGTCTGCCACACGCACCAAAAAATGTGGCTGGGAAGGACAGGAACGGGAAGAGAAGTTTGCAGCCTGAGGCGGCCTCCAGCGCATCCTTTCCAAGCCGTGTTTCGAGCCTTGTAATAATGTATTCTTTTCTGGCCCTCCGGGGCTTGTAACGTACATCTTGTTAGTTGCAAAATGAGAAGGAGATTTTGTTACCTCATGAATTGTTGTCTGCCGAACTTCCTTTCCCCTTCTTCTCTCTTCCCTTTTTTTTTTCGATGTCGTCCTGAGGTCGCTGGTGGCCCTTTTATTCATGTTGAATTGTCATTTGCCGAACTCCTTATCGGCTTTTACGTCATTCGAAGGTGCCTGGTTGTCATCATATCAACCCATCCTTTCCGTCAGTGGTCGCAGGCTCGCCTGGGGCCATTCGGGCTTGATGTCCCCTCAGGGCTTGAGCTCGAAGGTCCGAGCTTCTGTCGCCCTGAGGAAGTTGTCATATTTTGCGTCAAAAGCTTCCTTGAAGGCTGGGACTCCTGATGGGAGCCTCAATCCTTGCTGTGACGGGGTTCTATGCACCTCGGGTGCTGTTTGCTTTCTAATCGTCGTTGATGTGGTCCATTGCCTTTCTTTTTCTTTTTCGCTTGGAATCTTTCTCTGCTCTCAGCGAGGCTATGGGAGTTTGGCTCCCGTAGGCGAAGTCGGGGTGAAGTTCGGCTCCCGTGGGAGTCTGGGCGAAGATCGCCAGCAGTTGAAGTTGGTGACGAAGTCCGGCTCCTGTAGGAGTCCGGACAGAATCCTCCCTGCAATTGGAGTCGAGGATGGAGCCCGGCTGCCGTAGGAGTTCGGGCGAAGTCTTCCTGCAATCAAAGTAGGGTGCGAAGTCCGGCTCCTGTGGGAGTCCGGACGGGATTTATCAGAAATCGAAGTTGGCGACGGGGCCCGGCTCCCGTAGGGGTCCGGGCTGGGCTTACCACCGGTTGAAGTTGGTGACGGAGCTCGGCTCCCGTAGGAGTCCGGGCCTTCGATTTTGCTTAGGCTAGGGCAAGGTTTTCCCCCTGTCCTCAACAGGACTGTGGGGGCGCACATGGGCGTTGCAGGACCTCTTCCCCCATCCGGTCTAGATGGAACTGGGCCTTAGACTTTGCTCAAGCTAGGGCGAGGTTCCCCTCCCGTCCCTAACAGGGCTGTGGGGGTGTACATGGGCGTTGTAGGGCCTCTCCCCCCATCCGATCTAAATGGAACCGGGCCTTCGACTTTGCTCAAGTTAGGGCGAGGTTCTCCTCCTGTCCCTAACAGGGCTGTGGGGGCGCACATGGGCGTTGTAGGGCCTCTCCCCCATCCGATCTAAATGGAACCGAGCCTTCGACTTTGCTCAAGTTAGGGCGAGGTTCTCCTCCTGTCCCTAACAGGGCTGTGGGGGCGCACATGGGTGTTGTAGGGCCTCTGCCCCCATCCGGTCTAAATGGAACCGGGCCTTCGACTTTGCTCAAGTTAGGGCGAGGTTCTCCTCCTGTCCCTAACAGGGCTGTGGGGGCGCACATGGGCGTTGTAGGGCCTCTCCACCATCCGGTCTAAATGGAATCGGGCCTTCGACTTTGCTCAAGTTAGGGCGAGGTTCTCCTCCTGTCCCTAACAGGGCTGTGGGGGCACACATGGGCGTTGTAGGGCCTCTCCCCCCATCCGGTCTAAATGGAACCGGGCCTTCGACTTTGCTCAGTTAGGGCGAGGTTCTCCTCCTGTCCCTAACAGGGCTGTGGGGGCGCACATGGGCGTTGTAGGGCCTCTCCCCTCATCCGATCTAAATGGAACCGGGCCTTCGACTTTGCTCAAGTTAGGGCGAGGTTCTCCTCCTGTCCCTAACAAGGCTGTGGGGGCGCACATGGGCGTTGTAGGGCCTCTCCCCCCATCCGATCTAAATGGAACCGGGCCTTCGACTTTGCTCAAGTTAGGGCGAGGTTCTCCTCCTGTCCCTAACAGGGCTGTGGGGGTGCCATGGGCGTTGTAGGGCCTCTCCCCCCATCCGGTCTAAATGGAACCGGGCCTTCAACTTTGTCGAGACGAGGTTTCCCTTTTGTTTTTGATACAGTTTGTTTGAATTGTCCAAAGACATATAGGTATGCAATTTTCAATTAAAATGAAGTTATGGTAGTACATCCATAAGTTTTCTGAGCTCCACGATCGCGGGAGGTCGGCCCCTCCGAGTTTCTTAAGATAATAAGCTCCGGGCCGGACCACTTCTTTGACTTCATACGGTCCTTCCCAGTTTGGGGCGAGTTTCCCTCGGTCCTGAGGTTGCGAGATAGCGGCTCGTCGAAGTACTAGATCTCCCGCTCTAAAGGCTTTGTTCTTGACCGGGTGTTGTAATATCGAGCGACTTTCTGTCTGTAGGCTGCCATTCGAACCTGAGCTATCTCCCATCTTTCTTCCAGCAAGTCGAGGTTGGCCCTAAGACTTTGCGAATTTTGACGTTCGTCGAACGCCACGACTCGTGCCGATGGGAGTTTAAGCTCGATTGGGATGACAGCTTCCGTACCGAAGGCTAAAGTGAAAGGGGTCTCCCCCGTAGGTAGCCTCTGGATAGTCCGATACGCCCACAACACATGATAAAGTTCGTCCGCCCAAGTTCCCTTCGCTTTTTCAAGCCTTGTTTTAATCCCCTGCAAAAGGGTTCTGTTGGTTACCTCAGCTTCACCGTTCGCCTGGGGATGGGCTACAGATGTGAAGTTGTGGGAGATGTTTAGATCTTCACAGAATTCGGTGAATTTTACTCCCGCGAATTACCGTCCATTATCAGTGATCAGGGTTCTAGGCAGACTGAACCTACACACGATCGACTTCCAGACGAAATCTTGCACTTTTGCTTCTGTGATTTTGCTAGTGGTTCGGCTTCAACCCATTTGGTGAAGTAGTCGATCGCTACAAGGAGGAACTTTCTTTGCCCAGATGCCATGGGGAAGGGGCCAAGTATGTCCATCCCCCATTGTGTAAAAGGCCATGGGGCACTCAAGGGTGTGAGCTCGGTGGCGGGCTGTCTCTGGACATTGACGTATCTCTGGCATCGATCGCACTTTTTGACATATTCAATCGAATCATGATGCATCGTTGGCCAGTAATATCCCTGGCGGAGCAGCTTGTGGGATAAAGATCTAGCCCCCAAATGGTTTCCACAAATCCCCTCATGTACTTCCCACAAGGGTAGTCAGCTTCCGAGGGCCGGAGACATTTCAAGAGGGGCAAGGAGTATGATCTCTTGTACAATTTGCCCTCATAAAGGATGTATCGGGAGGCTTGATTTCAGAGCTTTCGAGCTTCCTTCGCATCCTGTGGGAGAACTCCATCTCTGAGATAGATGATCAGTGGGTCGACCCAGCTGGGCTCGTGGTCGATCTCCATTACAGGCTACGATTCTTCTGTACTCGGGTGTTTTAGAACTTCAAAGAGGACGCCTTTGGGCAATTCGGCCAGAGCCGACGTCGCCAGCTTGGAGAGAAGGTCAGCCCTGGTATTTTCCAACCTTGGGATCTGTCTAATGCTGAAGCTGCTGAAGGTGGGGGTGAGCTCCTTTACCTTCTCAAGGTATCTGGTCATACTGTCCTCCCGCACTTCGTAATTCCCGCTGACTTGCCCCACCACCAGCTGAGAGTCACTGTGCACCTGGAGCTGACTTATTCCCAGCTCTCTGGCGATCCTTAGTCCTGCGATCAGAGCTTCGATTCTGCTCCATTATTCATTGCGGGAAACTCGAAACGCAGAGCGTATTCCGCGATGACTCCATCCGGACTGACCAGGATCAGGTCCGCACCTGCGCCCGACATGTTGGAAGATCCATCCACATAGAGGGCCCAAAAGCGATTAGCGGGATCGGCCTCTTCTTCAGGGGAGTTCGGTTGGGACTTAGGTCGTCACCTTCGCTTTGTTCAAGTTCAGCCTCCTCTGGGATGGTACACTCTACAATGAAATCTGCCAGTATTTGGGCCTTCACTGCTGGCCTGGGTCGATAATTGATGTCAATTCTGTGAGCTCGATCGCCCATTTTGCCATCCTCCCGGAGGTGTCCGCCCGGTGCAAGACCGCCTTGATTGGTTGGTCGGTGAGTAGTGTCACGGTGTGCCCTTGAAAGTAGGGTCGGAGTCTCCGAGCTGCAATCAACAAGGCGTAAGTTAATTTCTCTAATTTGGTATACCTGGTCTCGGTGTCCCTCAACGCGCGGCTAACGTAGTAGATCGGCCGTGGACTTTCGTCTCTTCTTTGACAAGGACGGTCGTGAGGGCCATGGGAGAGACCGCAGGTATAAAAATAGCTCCTCCCCAGGCTCAGGCTTTGCTAACAGCGGGGGTGATCCAAGGTAGCTTCTTAATTCTTCGAACGTCTGTTGGCATTCAGGGTCCAACAGAAGTTCTTCGGCTGCTTGAGGGTTTGAAAGAAGGCAAGCACCGTTCGACCGATCTTGCGACGAAGCGATTAAGGGCCGCTATCCTCCCGTGAGGCGCTGAACCTCCTTTATCGACTTTGGGATGGCCATCTCCTGGATGGCGAGAATTTTCTCTGGATTGGCCTCGATTCCGCATCCTGATACCATGTAGCCCAGGAACTTTCTGAGGTTACGCCGAAAGCGCACTTAGTTGGGTTCAGCTTCATTCTATATTTTCGGAGAGCATCGAAGGTCTCCTCGAGGTCGGCGACATGATCTTTGGAAGATTTACTTTTTACGAGCATGTCATCCACGTAGACCTCCATGTTACGATCGATCTGCTCCTTGAAGATTTTGTTCACCAAACGTTGATAGGTTGTGCCCGCATTCTTGAGGCCGAAAGGCATGACCCTGTAACAGTAAAGGCCACAATTAGTGATGAAAGCTGTCTTTTCTTCGTCTTCCGATGCCATTCTAATTTGATTATAGCCGGAGAACGCATCCATGAAGGTGAGGAGCTCATGGCCAGAGGTCGCATCACCAGTTGATCGATTCTGGAAGGGATAGCTGTCCTTTGGACAGGCCTTATTCAGCTTTTTGAAGTCTATGCACATCCTCCACTTGCCGTTTGCCTTTTTGACCAGGACAATGTTGGAAATCCAATCAGGATAATTGACTTCCTTAATGAATCCGCCTTAAGGAGCTTATCCACTTCCTCGGCTATCGCCTTCTGCCTCTCGGAGCATGACTTCGGATTTTCTCTTTCGTCGATCGATGTTTTGGATCGACGGCCAGATGATGCTCCATGACTTCTGTGTCAATCCCCGGCATGTCTGCGGGAACCCAAGCAAAATATCCGCATTCTTTTGTAGAAAATCAATGAGACGCACCCGCATCTCCTTCCCCAGGTTGGAGCCAATCATTGCTACATGCTCGAGTTTCCATCGTTCAAAGGGATTGGTACCAGATCTTCAATGGGGGCACCCCTCTCTTCGGTGAGGTCATCGCGAGCATCCAGTCCATCGACGGGGCAGGAACAGATCGATCACCTCTTTGCAAGGCTATATTGTAACAGTGTCTGGCCAGAGCTTGATCTCCCCGGACCTCTCCGGTCCCCTGGTCGGTGGGGAACTTTAACTTAAATGGTAGGTCGATACGACGGCTCGGAGAGCATTGAGGCCAGGTCGGCCAAGGATTGCGTTGTAGGCGGACAGCGCCTTCACCACCAAGAAATTCACCGGAGCCCTGGATTGCCTTGGATATTGACCTGCGGCCACAGTCAAGGTTATTATCCCTTCCGTCAGAACGGCGTCGCGGTAAACCCTACCAGGGGGAGCTAATCGGCCTCAGATGACCATCAAGAGTGGTCATTCTTAAAAAGGCATCGTAGAACAAGATGTCGACCGAACTTTCATTGTCGACAAGAATGCGACGGACGTCATAATTTCTATATTCAAGAAAACTACGACCACATCGTTATGAGGGAATTGGACTCCTTGAGTGTCTTCTTCGGTAAAAGTTATGGGCTCTTCAGTCTTTTGTCGCTTGGGGGATACAGACGGTATGTTGGTCGTTTCCCGTCGGGATCCTCCGAGATGGTGTTGGTGGAATCCGTCGGAGGCGATTGTCCGGCCACTCCCTGCTGGCGACCATAGCTGGGGGATGCGGGGCCTGGGAAACCACAGGCGTGACCGGGGTCCGGGATATGACTGCGGAGGCCATGGGTATTGGTACGGACGCTTCGCGAGAAGGCATCAGGCGAGGATCCCGTGGGGGAAACAAGGAGTGGGTGCCGGAGGAGGGATCGAAGGCGGTTCCGTTGAGCGCTCCTTTAAGAACAAGGATATTGCGAAGGCACACCCTTCCTCTAGTGCCAATCCTGTTGGTGCAAAAATCTGCTTGCGCGGAGAAGCTGGAGTCGAAGGAGTCGTGGTCGCCGTCGGGACCTGCAAAGGAAGTCTAAACCGGAGGTGGGGTTGCTCCGGCAAGACCCTCCGACGCTCAAGTCAGTTCTCTGCCTCAACAAGAATGGAGTGCTCAAACAGAGAATTTAGCAGAGTTTTTAGGTAAAAACTAGAGCTTATTCAATAACATATCTGGGGCCCCCTTTTATAGGCGGAGGGGGCGAAAATTGATGGCGACGCCTGTAACCGTCTGGTAGTGAGCCGCCGGAGTCAGGAGAAATTTATTGCGGAGGGTAGTAGAGTAGGATCGTGGCTATCGCCGTGGCTCACCACGTGGAATCAGTTACGGGGAGTGGAGCGGCGTCCGCTGTCGTGACTTGTCAGGGAATGGTGGAATCGCACAGGATCCGCCACAGGGAGTGGAGCAGAATCGTGGCCGTTAATACGGCCTGTCAGGGAGTAATGGAGCTGCGTAGGGTTCACCGCAGGGAGTGGAGCAGAATCGTGGCCGTTAATACGGCCTGTCAGGGGGTCCAGACTGGTCGGCCAAAGTTCGGTTAGAGTCGGTAGCGAGGTCCGATACCCATAGGAGTTTGGGTGGGGTCTTCCCGCAGTTGATGTTGAGGATGGAGCCCGGCTCCCATAGGAGTCCGGGCGGAGTTTACTTGCGGTTGAAGTCGTCGGCAGAGTCCGGCTCCCATAGGAGTCTGGACAAAGTCCGTCTGCAGCCGTTGGAGTCGAGGACGAAGCCCGGCTCCCGTGGGAGTCTGGGTGGAGTCTTCCTGCAATTAAAGTCAAAGACGAAGTCCGGCTCTCGTAGGAGTCTGGGCGGGGCTTACCAGCAGTTGATGTTGAGGATGGAGCCCGGCTCCCGTAGGAGTCCGGCGGAGTTTACTCGCGGTTGAAGTTGTCGGCGGAGTCCGGCTCCCGTAGGAGTCCGGACGAAGTCTGTCTGCAGTCGTTGGAGTCAGGACGAAGCCCGGCTCCCGTGGGAGTCCGGGTGGAGTCTTCCTGCAATTAAAGTCAAAGGCGAAGTCCGGCTCCTGTAGGAGTCCGGGTGGGGCTTACCAGCAGTTGATGTTGAGGACGGAGTCCGCTCCCGTAGGAGTCCGGGCGGAGTTTACTTGTGGTTGAAGTTGTCGGCGGAGCCTCGCGAGGGTCGACCCTGCCAAGAACTTCGGCCGAGGGTATTTTATGCCCAACAGACATCAAATTAGTTAATTAGAATTAATTAAATTAACCTATAGATCTAGACTCAAACCACTGAGCCAAATTCAATCTTGACTTAATCAATTCACATCACATGTGAATCAATTTGACCAACTACAACTAAATTTAATTTTAAGCCCCTTTAACCTAATTCCAATCAACCTTGATTAGGATCGATCAACTGCTCAAAATTGAAAAGGGTTATAACCTGATCTAATCAATGACCCTAGTTGTAGTTTAGTCTCTTAACCTAATTTGTTCAACCCATATTCGAAGTCCATATTTTATGCATTGAAATTTAGATCTTAAATTCATAATTTTAGATCTTATAATTCTAAATCTTAATTCTTAATTAAATGCATTATGTACATGGGGTTGGGTTTAGATCTCAAAATATTTTCTAATCTAAACCATTTATATTGTATCTTATATAATATCGTGTTGGGAAATGTGTCCCAAAAAGCCAATCATCAAGCTGTTGACGGTTGAGCAACCAAGTATTGTAATTGATTTGTTAATAAATAAAATATATTTGGCATCTTCATCATAAGCTTTCATCTTCTAATGAACTCCGTTGTTATGATGAAGTCCTTAGGACTATTTAGGTTCGATAAAGAGAGGATTTATCGATTAGTCCTTAAAACTGTTCACGACCAAATGATAGGCTGTTAATAAGGACGACAGCTTCTATCGAGCATAGGTCGCTGTAGGCCATATGGGTTGGTTGTCCTCTTAACCAAAGAGTGTGGAGACACTGGTATGGCATACAGGTGAGATGTAAGGGTACATCGTCATTGAACGTGACCAACTCCAGAGCATTCTGCTGTCGAGAATGTCTCTGATGGGATATAGGTATAAGTATCCCTTAGACTTGAGATCACCTCAGTGACTTGCAAGCAACTCACTGTGCTTTGGTACTGGACTAACTGAATTTCTAATTCAGGGACGGAAGGCTTCTGGGAACAGTCAAGTACTTGCGAAGTCAGAGTGTGATTGAGATGGGATTGACCACTCCAAGAGTTGGAGAAGAATGAGTCGCTGTATTTCAATTTAGCAAAACCTTGGCCAGGGTAATCCATCAGATGGATTTGATATTTTGAAATACAATGTGGACAACCTGATCAGAGTTGACAGTTGAGCTCTGGGGTGTCCTATGATCATTTTGGTCAAGGGGATGAATTATATGAAAACTATATCCGCATGGGTTCTAAGGATGTTGTTCTACACATTCGACCTATCCGGTCGTCGGGTATCATTGCTAGATGGTCACTTCGATTGGTATAGGAATTTGTTCCTATACTACCGGCTTAGGTTCGGACCTATGAGGTCACACACATTAGAGTTCATGATCCGATCAGATGGTTGATCAACGATTAAGAATCGTTCTAAGGTTAAATAATCAATACGATTGACATTTAACCCAGTGCAAGTGTTGCAGGAGGATCGATTAGCAATTTGATTGCTAATTGGCTTAATTTGATTAAGCCAATGGGCTGAGATTAAGTCTAATTAAATATAATTTAATTAGATTTATTTTGGGCTTGATTGGATCAAGTCCAATTGGTTTATTGGATAAGCCAAGTGCAAGGAAAGACTAATCCTAGTTCAACTAGGACTTGGGTCAATCTAATTTCTAATTTGATTAGAAAATTAAATCAGATTTAAATCTAATTTAATCTGATTAAATTAGGTTCTTAATTAGGTTAAGACCTATTTTAATTGGGTTGATCTAATTTTGATTTGATTTGATTTGGGAAACCAAATTAAAACAAGTCATGAGACAGAATCCTAGTAGGACTAAGATTCCACCTTGCGCCACATAAGCCTTCTCCACGCCCTCTCTCTTATTCAACGCCAATCTCCACTTATTTTGTGCAACAAAATCCTTCTCCCAGATCTCTCTCACATTCACAAAAGGTCTCTTCTCTTCTTTCTTACATGGAAGGTGGTTTGGATCAAATATAAAAGGAATAAGTTTGGATTTTGAATTCTATGAGATAGAGTTTTAGAAATCCAAAACTCTTTCAATTTTGCACCGAATTTATCCAAATTTTTTTTGGAATTTTCGTGGCCTTTAGGGTTTATATTGTGAACTCTTTTCTGGTGATCCATGCATGAAAATATGGAGGAGATGCTCAAGAGTTGGGCGTCCCTTAACTTGCCATGTTTGGATAAGCCTTGACTAGGTGTTTGACCTAGACAAGGACTCTATCATATCTCTCTATATAAGATGATTTTCTACATGAAAGTTTAGGGGGAGATAGATATTTGAGAGACCTTTCTGTCGTCCAAAAATTAGAGAGAAATACCTTTGGGTCGTGGAGATATAAAAGACACAAGTTTGGGTGTCTAGAGAGAAAAATGTGAAGAAGAAGAGGGTCTTCTTCTAGGGTTTTTATTTTCATATCTTTCCTCCTTCCATCTTGAGCTTCCTGAGAGCGTCTCAGATCTGAAACTTCTCCTTCTACTTTCCATCTTTGGAAGAGTCCAAATCAAGAAGAAGGAGGCACCTGATCAACCATCAAAGAAGGATCAGCGCAGTACTAGCATACTGTGCTGATTTCCTGAAGCAGGACTTCTGATCGAGATTCATGGGCTCGTGTGGATGACTCCTAGAGGTCGGACGTGTGTGCGGCTTGCAACATCATCCTCAAGCCCAGATCAGCAAGGTTAGAACGTCTAACTTGCAAGGTAATAGATCTGATCTATTGTGTAATACATATATTAGATGTAGTATAGAAACATGTTGATATGATCAACATGTAGTTCATGCTATATTTATATATTTTAATTTTTGATTTAATGCCATGTAGTAATCATGTAATAGGATCTTAAATCTAGAGATTTTTTGATCTTAGAAAATAAATTTTAATTTATTTTAGTCTTCCGCTGTATGATCTTGAAAAGGTTTCAAGATCTAACCCTCTTTTTCAAGATCTAACCCTGAAACCCTAGATCTGGTTCCCTACAATTGGTATCAGAGCCTAGGTTCTTTATTACATGATTATTTATACATGCTTAGATTATTTTTTAGATTAGATCTAATTTATAATCTGATTATTAAATCTGAAATTAAAATTTTAGATCAATCACAAACTGCAAGGTTGTCCTGCTGTAAGGTTTACCCCTTACAGTGCAAAGGTTGTCCTAGTTTGTGTAGATCTATCTTTAATCATAAATTTGTTAGATATGATCTAGATTAAATTTATGATTTATTAGATTTAAAAGATGTTTAAATCTGAAATAAAATCTCTTTGTTAATAATTTTTTTGCAAAAAAATTATTTAAAGTTGAAATTATTTCAATTACATGAACCTGTTTAGATTAGATCTAAAGTAGTTTCATGTTTATCTCACTTGCATCTTGATTATGAATCAAACATGCAATATGATTGGTAGAATCATATTGTAAAATTATTTTACAAATATGAAAATTATTTTTTTTGAAAAGCCAAACCCAACCCTCAGCCCAAAACTTAATTAAGAATTAAGAAGTTGTTTGATTAGGTTCTAGGATTGTGAATTGAAGAACCTAAGACACAAATCATAACACATTGGGTTAATGGGTTAGTGGAAATTAGGTCCATTAATTGGGTTAGACCTATGGTTAGATTAAAGATGGACTTAATTAGAGAATTGACTAAATCTAATCAATTGTTGTCTTAGATTAGGTCAAGGATTCTCTAGATCAATTACAATAGTTGTAGTTGGTCAAGTCCATGTCTTTAACGAGAACCAAATGGGCTTGATTCTTGGCTAAGCGGTCTAGCACGAACTGTTAGGTTGATCTAATCAAAACTAATTAAACCAGTTGGTGTCTAAGGTAAACCAGACCGGTGGTTTTTAATTGGGAGCCCACTTACCTGGCCATTTCTGATGGTGTCTAAGGCAAGCTTTGGCAGACCCTCCCACTGATCGAACTTACCTGGCCTCTTGGTGAAATTATGTTTTGATCGGATCACTTGACTATTCGAGCTGACCAATGTCAGCTAGGTAAATCAGTGTGACTGATTTAGGTGCTCCTAGACCAGCCCTTTTAATGGTCTCCCTTAAGCTGACTTGGTGAAGTCAGTGGGAGGATCATGATAAGCTGGTTCATCTGACCTCATCCTCTATATTATTTAAATCCTCTAAAATTATTAGGTCCTTAAAATGATAAAGTTATGGAGATAACTGAGTCATAGCCTCCCATTAAGGTGTTTGATAATGAGTCCATTAACTCAATAATCATTGCAGACCCAAAGGCCTGGTGCTTGTTGACTAATGAAATTATCACTCATCATATGATGACTTGGAAGTGTCTCTCTAATGGTGGTTAGGTGAGCCAACCAAAGTTAGGCTTAATCATTCGTTGGTTAGATACACCAAGTATGATCATGTTAATGGTTGGACCTAACCGGATCCTTACAGTGGAGGCCAAAGCCTACTGATTAGGTTTCTGGGACAAAATTAAAATTACTAGAAATTGTTTAGAGAAACAATTGGTTATGAACCTACCCTTAGATGTACATGGGTTGGCCAACCAAAGTTGGGCTTGTGTGCAGTCTAAGTGGATTCTAGTACCCGCTAAGGAATTAGGGTAATTCCTCGAATTGAAGGTAGAGGCTACCAATTCGAATAAAATAGTGGGAGAAACCTTTTGATTAAAGTCCAAATCTTTAGGTTTAATGAATCAATTACTAATTAGGTTATGGTTCTCCTTTGTGCAAATATGGCCACTTCCCTATCGCTCCGATCATTGTTGGACAATGATAAGTTGGTGGGACCCAACTTCGGTAGCTGGTACCGAAAGTTGAAGATAGTCCTGGAGCATGAACGGATCCTATATGTGATAATAGATCCTGCACCTGAGGAGCCAGCTGTCAATACACGTGGAACAATCAGAGACACTTACCAGAAGTGGCTCAGTGATCGGACCACGGTGCGCTGTATCATGCTGGCTATCATGAGCGACGAGTTCAGTCACAGATTCGAGACGGCTCAGTCAAAGGACAAGCTTCAAGTGTTGGAGGATGCCTTTGGCACACCCGATGACGTGGAGAGGCACAAGACTAGTTGTGCCATCTTCAATGCCAAAATGCGGGATGGTGCCTCTGTCACTGATCATGTATTGTACATGATCGAGCTGATGGAATGATTGAGCAAGCTTGACTTTTCCTTGCATGAGCAGCTTGGGAAAGATGCAATACTGAACTCACTGCCCAAGTCTTATCTCCCATTCCTCACTCATTATAGAATGACAAAGCCTGAAGTAAACTACCACGGGTTACTGGGGTTGCTTCAGAACTTTGAGAAGGATCACCAACTCCTCAAGGAGTCGGTGAACTTAGTGGGAGGTTCATCTTCTGGTTCTCGACCCTTTGAGAAAGGGAAGAAGAACAAGAAGAAGAAAGTGAAGAAGGTGCAAGTTCAGGCTAGGACATCAGTGCAGAGCCAGACCAAAAAGATCAAGCCTGATAAGAGTCTATTCTACTGGCAAGCACCCTAGATTAGATAGTGTGTCAGATATCTACTTATGGCACTGTAGGCTAGGTCATATAAACAAGAACAGAATAAACAGGTAGACTCAAGAGGGAATTTTCGAAGTCAGTGATTGTGAATCACTTCCAACCTGTGAGTCCTGTCTTCTTGGTAAAATGACCAAGTCACCTTTTACTGGAAAAGGTGAGAGAGCTACTGAGCTCTTGAGCCTAGTACATACTGATGTATGTGGGCCCATGAGCACCAGTGCTAGAGGTGGATATTTCTACTTCATAACTTTCACGGATGACCTATCCCGATATGGATATGTCTATCTGATGAAACATAAGTCGGATTCATTCGAAATGTTCAAATGATTCTGAAGTGAAGTAGAAAAATAAACTGGGAAGAGTATTAAAACTCTTCGATCTGATCGAGGAGGAGAATACCTTTCTAGTGAGTTTCTCACATATCTAGGAGAGAATGGGATTCTCTCCCAATGGACTCCTCCAGGAACACCACAGCATAATGGTGTGTTTGAAAGGAGGAATCGGACTTTGTTAGACATGGTCCGATCCATGATGGGTTTTTGCTAGCTTGCTGATATCCTTTTGGGGATATGCACTCGAATCGGCCTGTTATCTGTTAAATAGGATTTCAAGTAAGTCTATAATTAAGACTCCGTATGAGATATGGACAGGGCGTAAGCCGGTACTTTCACACCTTAGGGTCTGGAGGTGCCCGGCCTATGTCAAACGATTAGTCACAGACAAACTTGGACCTAGGTCTGACAAATGCTCATTCATAGGGTACCCTAAAGAGACAAAAGGATATTTTTTCTACCATGCTGATGAACAAAGGTGTTCGTCAGCCTTAAGACAATCTTTTTAGAAAAGGAGTTCCTTGGTGAAGGAACCGTTGCCTCTAAGGTTGAACTTGATGAAGTTCAACAGGTAGAAAGACCGACACCAATAGCTGAACCTGAGTCGGATATGATTAGATCACATCCGGAGCCCAATATACCTGCACCATTAAGGCGATCCGGTAGAGTACCGCATCAGCCGGACAGATACTACGGTTTCTTGGTCCGGGACGGTGATCCCATCGAACTTGATGAGAATAATGAGGATCCGATCACCTATATGGATGCTATGCAGAGACCTGATTCCGAGAAATGGCTTGAAGCCATGAAATCCGAAATGGAGTCCATGAAGGTCAATGATGTATGAACATTGGTTGACGCACCTAAAGGGGTTAAACCCATTGGGTATAAATGGGTCTTCAAAAGGAAGAGGGGCGCAGACAGAAAGGTGGAGACCTATAAGCCCGTT
>NC_026001.2:67845643-68040739 GCF_000442705.2 Elaeis guineensis | reverse complement strand
CGGAGCTCGAGGATGAAGTCTGGCTCCCGTAGGAGCTCGGACGAAGTTTACCTGCAGTTGGAGCTCGAGGAAGAAGTCCGGCTCCCGTAGGAGCTCGGATGGAGTCTACCTGCAGCCGGAGTTCGGAGAAGAAGTCCAGCTCCCGTAGGAGCCCGGACGAAGGCTACCAACAGTCAGAGTTCGGGGAAGAAGTCCGGTTCCCGTAGGAGCTCGGACGGAGTCTACCTTCAGTCGGAGCTCGGGGACGAAGTCCGGCTCCCGTAGGAGCCCGGATGGAGTCTACCTGTAGTCGGAGTTCGGGGAAGAAGTCTGGCTCTCTTAGGAGCTCAGATGAAGTCTACCTGCAGTTGGAGCTCGAGGAAGAAGTCCGACTCCCGTAGGAGCCCGGATGGAGTCTAGAAGGTGGTCGGCCACCGTAGAAACTTGGATGGAGTCCATCCGTCGTGGAGAAACCGATCGACATTGTTGGGGATTTATCCGTCGGCAGAACTCGAGAACGTTGCGGAGGCTCAGCCGCCGGAGAAGTTCGGAAAGATGTCGTCGAAGGTCGGATGTCGGTAGAATCCCTGGAGGGTCACTCCTGATACGAACTTCGGCTGGGAGATATTTTATACCCAACACCAGTCTCCCTACTTTCGAGTTCGAGTTTCGAATGAAGGAAGTACAAAAAAATTTTTACAGCCGAAGTTGCCCCCTTGAATCCTGTGCACGACCGCCCTCGAAAATCCAGGCATTTAATGCGCGCGTGCTGGAGTCTTTTTCCAATTAGGGCGATCCGAAGAGTCCTTTCAAAATTTTTGCTAGAGCGTAGTCCCAAGCGCCACACCATAATGGTCTCGCCAGCAGTCAGCCCTACGCCACGGTGAGTGGGACATGTGGCAGGCATTGGTTGACCTAGGGATATCCACCACCATAACTGTGCCAGGCCCCATCGCTTATTTAAATCCCCTCCTTCCCTCCAGGGATTTTATTTCGCCTAAGAGTCCAGATGATGCCTTTCTTCTGCCTGAGAGTTTAGCCACCCATCGGCGCCCTTTTCGACCCTAAGTATTCTTCGCGCCAACCTTCGCTATCTCCACCGGCTCCCCGCTCCTTCAGTCTTCCGAGCCCTTTCGAGGAGTTCTCCCATCGGGGCTTCTCCCCCGGAGGTCAATATCGAGAGGATGCTACGGATCGAGAAGAGTAGGAGGGGAGAAACAGTGGCCTGCAAGTTCAGCGGCTGTCGAACTGCCACTGAGGGTTCCCACAGCTTCGAAGGGGGCTCGAGGGAGAATTTCTTCAACAACAGGGATTTAATAACGGAACCAGCCGGTAAGCGCGTCCTGCTCGAGAATTTTGAAGTAGTTAAACGGGGTGACACCGGTCAAGGGGGTAGAGTTGCCGTCATAAGCTGTGGAGGGTTTCTTGACGTCGTCGGGATCGAGGGACCAAAGGTGGTCGGCACTGACGGTGGGACAGTAGAACTTGTTGCGGGGGTGGTGGAAGTAGCGCATGCCAACCTTGCCGAAGTACCTAGGATGGTGGTTGTCGGGGAGCACACGGTGGTGGTGCACGCCTCTGGCGTCATCGCGGCCTCCGGGATACTTTCGGTTCTTCCCGATACAGGTCGTCGTTGCCGCTGCCGCCGCCCCTTGAATTCTATTGTTGGGAAATGTGTCCCAAAAAGCCAATCGTCAAGCTGTTGACGGTTGAGCAACCAAGTATTGTAATTGATTTGTTAATAAATAAAATATATTTGGCATTTTCATCATAAGCTTTCATCTTCTAATGAACTCCGTTCTTATGATGAAGTCCTTAGGACTATTTAGGTTCGATAAAAAGAGGATTTATCGATTAGTCTTTAAAATTGTTCACGACCAAATGATAGGCTGTTAATAAGGACGACAGCTTCTATCGAGCATAGGTCGCTGTAGGCCATATGGGTTGGTTGTCCTCTTAACCAAGGAGTGTGGAGACACTGGTATGGCATACAGGTGAGATGTAACGGTACATCATCATTGAACGTGACCAACTCCAGAGTATTCTACTGTCGAGAATATCTCTGATGGGATATAGGTATAAGTGTCCCTTAGACCTGAGATCGCCTCAGTGACTTGCAAGCAACTCACTGTGCTTTGGTACTGGACTAACTGAATTTCTAATTTAGAGACGGAAGGCTTCTGGGCACAGTCAAGTACTTGCGAAGTCAGAGTGTGATCGAGATGGGATTGACCACTCCAAGAGTTGGAGAAGAATGAGTCACTGTATTTCAATTTAGCAAAACCTTGGCCAGGGTAATCCATCAGATGGATTTGATATTTTGAAATACAATGTGGACAACCTGATCAGAGTTGACAGTTAAACTCTGGGGTGTCCTATGATCATTTTGGTCAAGGGGATGAATTATATGAAAACTATATCCGCATGGATTCTAAGGATGTTGTTCTACACATTCGACCTATCCGGTCGTCGGGTACCATTGCTAGATGGTCACTTCGATTGGTATAAAAATTTATTCCTATGCTATCGGCTTAGGTTCGGACCTATGAGGTCACACACATTAGAGTTCATGATCCGATCAGATGGTTGATCAATGATTAAGAATCGTTCTAGGGTTAAATGATCAATACGATTGACATTTAACCCAGTGCAAGTGTTGCAGGAGGATCGATTAGCAATTCGATTGCTAATTGGCTTAATTTGATTAAGTCAATGGGCTGAAATTAAGTTTAATTAAATATGATTTAATTAGATTTATTTTGGGCTTGATTGGATCAAGTCCAATTGGTTTATTGGATAAGCCAAGTGCAAGAAAAAACTAGTCCTAGTTCAACTAGGACTTGGATCAATCTAATTTCTAATTTGATTAGAAAATTAAATCAGATTTAAATCTAATTTAATCTGATTAAATTAGATTCTTAATTGGGTTAAGACTTATTTTAATTGGGTTGATCTAATTTTGATTTGATTTGATTTAGGAAACCAAATTAAAATAAGTCATGAGACAGAATCCTAGTAAGACTAGGATTCCACCTTGCGCCACATAAGCCTTCTCCACGCCCTCTCTCTTATTCAACGCCAATCTCCACTTATTTTGTGTGACAAAAGCCCTCTCTCAGATCTCTCCCACGTTCACAAAAGGTCTCTTCTCTTCTTTCTTACATGGAAGGTGGTTTGGATCAAATCTAAAAGGAATAAGTTTGGATTTCGAATTCTATGAGATAGAGTTTTAGAAATCCAAAACTCTTTCAATTTTGCACCGAATTTATTCAATTTTTTTTTAAAATTTTCATGGCTTTTAGGGTATACATTGTGTACTCTTTTCTGGTGATCCATGCATGAAAATATGAAGAAGGTGATCAAGAGTTGGGCGTCCCTTAACTTGCCATGTTTGGATAAGCCTTGACTAGGTGTTTGACCTAGACAAGGACTCTATCATATCTCTCTATATAAGATGAGTTTCTTTATGAAATTTTAAAAAAAAATTAGAGATTTGAGAGACCTTTGTGCCATCCAAAAATCAGAGAGAAATACCTTTGGGTCATGGAGATATAAAAGATGCAAGTTTGGGTGTCTAGAGAGAAAAACGTGAAGAAGAAGAGGGTCTTCTTCTTGGGTTTTTGTTTTCATATCTTTCCTCCCTCCATCTTGAGTTTCCTGAGAGTGTCTCAGATCTGAAACTCCTCCTTCTACTTTTCATCTTTGGAAGAGTCCAAATCAAGAAGAAGGAGGCACCTGATCAACCATCAAAGAAGGATCAGTGCAGTACTAGCATACTGTGCTGATTTCCTAAAGCAGGACTTCTGATCGAGATTCGTGGGCTCGTGTGGACGACTCCTAGAGCCCGGATGCGTGTGCGGCTTGCAACATCATCCTCAAGCCCAGATCAACAAGGTTAGAACGTCTAACTTGCAAGGTAATAGATCTGATCTATTGTTTAATACATACATTAGATGTAGTATAGAAACATGTTGATATGATCAACATGTAGTTCATGCTGTATTTATATATTTTAATTTTTAATTTAATGCCATGTAATAATCATATAATAGGATCTTAGATCTAGGGATTTTTTGATCTTAGAAAATAAATTTTGATTTATTTTAGTCTTCCGCTATATGATCTTGAAAAAGTTTCAAGATCTAACCCTCTTTTTCAAGATCTAACCCTGAAACCCTAGATCTGGTTCCTTCAATTGGTATCAGAGCCTAGGTTCTTTATTACATGATTATTTATACATGCTTAGATTATTTTTTAGATTAGATCTAATTTATAATCTGATTATTAAATCTAAAATTAAAATTTTAGATCAATCACAAACTGCAAGATTGTCCTGCTGTAAGGTTTACCCCTTACAGTGCAGAGGTTGTCCTAGTTTGTGTAGATCTATCTTTAATCATAAATTTATTAGATATGATCTAGATTAAATTTATGATTTACTAGATTTAAAAGATATTTAAATCTAAAATAAAATCTCTTTGTTAATATTTTTTGTGCAAAGAAATTGTTTAAAGTTGAAATTGTTTCAATTACATGAACCTGTTTAGATTAGATCTAAAGTAGTTTCATGTTTATTTCACTTGCATCTTGATTATGAATCAAACATGTAATATGGTTGGTAGAATCATATTGTAAAATTATTTTACAAATATGAAAATTATTTTTTGAAAAGTCGAACCCAACCCTCAGCCCAAAACTTAATTAAGAATTAAGAAGTTGTTTGATTAGGTTCTAGGATTGTGAATTGAAGAACCTAAGACACAAATCATAACACATTGGGTTAATGGGTTAGCAGGAATTAGGTCCATTAATTGGGTTAGACCTATGGTTAGATTGAAGATGGAACGATTGAGCAAGCTCGGCTTTCTTTTGCATGAGCAGCTTGGGAAAGATGCAATACTGAACTCACTGCCCAAGTCTTATCTCCCATTCCTCACTCATTATAGAATGACAAAGCCTGAAGTAGACTACCACGGATTACTGGGGTTACTTCAGAACTTTGAGAAAGATCACCAACTCCATAAGGAGTCGGTGAACTTAGTGGGAGGTTCGTCTTCTGGTTCTCGACCTTTTAAGAAAGGAAAGAAGAACAAGAAGAAGAAAGTAAAGAAGGTGCAAGTTCAGGCTAGGACATCAGTGCAGAGCCAGACCAAAAAGGTCAAGCCTGATAAGAGTTTATTCTACTGGCAAGCACCCTAGATTAGATAGTGTGTCAGATATCTACTTATGGCACTGTAGGCTAGGTCATATAAACAAGAACAGAATAAACAGGTTGACTCAAGAGGGAATCCTCGAAGTTAGTGATTGTGAATCACTTCCAACCTGTCTTGCAGGACCTTTCCCCCCATCTGGTCTAAGGGTAACCGGGCCTTCGCCTTTGCTCATGTTAGGGCGAGGTCCTCCTCCTGTCCCTAACAGGGCTGTGGGGGCACATATGGGCGTTGCAGGGCCTCTCCCCCCATCCGATCTAAGGGTAACCGGGCCTTCGGCTTTGCTCATATTAGGGCGAGGTTATCCTCCTGTCCCTAACAGGGCTGTGGGGGCACATATGGGCATTGCAGGGCCTCTCCTCCCATCCAATCTAAGTGTAACCGGGCCTTCGACTTTGCTCCTGTTAGGGCAAGGTTCTCCTCCTATCCCTAACAGGGCTGTGGGGGCACATATGGGCATTGCAGGGCCTCTCCCCCCATCTGATCTAAGGGTAACCGGGCCTTCGATTGTGTCGAGATGAGGTTCTCCTCCTGCTCCCGATACGGTTTGTTTCGATTATCCTGTCGATATAGGCTCGTGCCAAGAGGGAAAACATGTGGATATAAAACTTTTATTTAAAGTAAAGTTATCGGTAATACACTTGTAAATTTTTTGAGCTCCATGATCGCGGGAGGTCTGCTCCTCTGAGCTCCTTGAGATAGTAAGTTCCAGACCGGACTACCTCCTTGACTTCGTATGGGCCTTCCCAATTTGGGGCAAGCTTCCCTCGATCCTGAGGTTGCGAGACAGCGGCTCGTCGAAGCACTAGGTCTCCTGCTCTAAAGACTTTGTTTTTGACCCGGGAGTTGTAATAGCGAGCGACTTTTTATCTGTAGGCTGCCATCCAAACTTGAGCTACCTCCTACTTTTCTTCTAACAAGTCGAGGTTGGCTTTAAGACCTTGTAAATTGTGACGTTCGTTGAATGCCACGACTCGTGCCGATGGGAGTTTGAGCTCAATTGGGATAACAGCCTCCGTTTCGAAAGCTAGAGCGAAGGGGGTTTCCCCCGTGGGCAATCTTTGGGTAGCTCGATATGCCCGCAACACATGATAAAGTTCGTCTGTCCAAATTTCCTTCGCTTTTTCGAGCCTTGTCTTGATTCCTTGCAGCAGAGTTCTGTTGGTCACTTCAGCTTCGCCGTTGGCCTGAGGATGGGCTACCGATGTGATGTTGTGGGAGATGTTTAGGTCTTCATAAAATTCGACGAATCTCGCTCCTGCAAATTGCTGCCCATTATCAGTAATTAGGGTTCTCAGTAGGCCGAACCTGCAAACGATGGACTTCCAGAAGAAGTCTTGCACTTTAGCTTCTGTGATTTTCGCCAGCGGTTCGGCTTCAACCCACTGGGTGAAATAGTCAATTGCTACCAGGAGGAACTTCCTCTGTCCTGATGCCACGAGAAAGGGTCCAAGGATATCCATTCCCCATTGCTCAAACGGCCATGGGGTGCTCAAGGGTGTAAGCTCGGAGGTGGGCTGTCTCTGGATGTTGGCATATCTCTGACATCGGTCACACTTTCTGACGTATTCAATGGAGTCACGATACATTGTCGGCCAGTAATACCCTTGGCGGAGCAACTTGTGGGATAAGGATCTAGCCCCCAGATGACTTTCGTAGATTCCTTCGTGCACCTCCCACAAGGCGTAATCAGCTTTCGAAGGCCGAAGATATTTTAAAAGGGGCAAAGAGTATGATCTCTTGTACAACTTGTCCTTATAAAGGATGTATCGGGAGGCTTGATTTCTGAGCTTCCGAGCCTCTTTCGCATCATGAGGGAGAATCCCGTATCTGAGATATGCCACCAGTGGGTCGATCCAACTGGGTTCATGGCCAATTTACATCACGGGCCGCGATTCTTCTGTACTTGGACACTTCAGAACTTCAAAGAGAACACCCTTGGGCAATTCAGCCGGAGCCAGCGTAGCCAACTTGGAGAGAAGATCGGCCCTGGTATTTTTCATTCTTGGAATCTGCCTAATGTTGAAGCTACTAAAGGCGGGGACGAGCTCCTTTACCTTTTCAAGATATTTAGTCATGCTGTCCTCCCGTGCTTCGTAGTTTCCACTGACTTATCCCACTACCAATTGGGAGTCGCTGTAAATTTGGAGCCGATCTGCTCCTAATTCTTTGGCAATCCTCAATCCTGCAATCAGAACTTCGTATTCCGCTCTATTGTTCGTTGTGGGAAATTTGAAGCGCAGCGCGTACTCCACGACGATCCCCTCAGGATTGATCAAAATCAGGTCCACGCCTGCGCCTGACATGTTGGAGGATCCATCTACATAGAGGGCCCAAAAGCAATCAGGGGGTCTGTTTCTTCTTCAGAGGAGTTCAGTAGGGACTTCAGGCCGTCAACTTCACCTTGTTCAGGTTCGGCCTCCCCCGAGATAGTGCATTCTACTATAAAATCTGTCAATATCTGGGCTTTTACTGTCGGCCTAGGTTGATAATTGATGTCGAATTCTGTGAGCTCGATCGTCCATTTCGCTATCCTCCCGGAAGCATCCGTCCGATGTAGAATCATCTTAATCGGCTGGTCGGTGAGCAACGTTACGGTGTGCCCTTGAAAGTAAGGTCGGAGCCTCCGGGCTGCAATCAACAAGGCGTAAGTTAGTTTCTTTAATTTAGTATACCTGGTTTCGGCGTCCCTCAACGCACGACTGATGTAGTAGATCGGCCATTGAATTTTTGCTTCTTCCTTGACAAGAACTGCTGCGAGGGCCATAGGGGAGATCGCCAAGTACAAGAATAACTCCTCCCCAGGCTCGGGCTTCGCCAATAGCGGAGGTGAGCTGAGGTAGCTCCTTAGTTCTTCAAATGCCTGTTGACACTCAGTGGTCCGACAGAAGTTCTTCGACCGCTTGAGGGTTTGGAAGAAGGGTAAGCACCGTTCGATCGACCTCGCAACGAAGCGATTCAGGGCTGCCACCCTCCCTGTAAGGCACTGAACCTCTTTTATCGACTTCGGGGCGGCCATCTCCTGGATGGCATGAATTTTCTCTGGATTGGCTTCAATCTCGCACCCCGATACCATGAAGCCCAGGAACTTTTCCGAGGTCACTCTGAAAGTACACTTAGTTGGGTTCAGCTTCATCTTATATTTTCGGAGGGCGTCGAAGGTCTCCTCGAGGTCGGCGATGTAGTTCGTTGAAGATTTACTTTTCACGAGCATGTCATCCATGTAGACCTCCATGTTGCAGCCGATCTGCTCCTTGAAGATTTTATTCACCAACTGCTGATAGGTCGCACCTGTATTTTTGAGGCCGAAAGGCATGACCCTGTAACAGTAAAGATCACGGTTAGTAATGAAAGCAGTCTTTTCTTCATCTTCTGACGCCATTCTGATTTGATTATAGCCAGAGAATGCATCCATAAAGGTGAGAAGCTCATGGCCCGAGGTTGCATCCACCAGTTGATCAATTCTGGGCAGAGGGTAGCTGTCCTTTGGGCAGACTTTATTCAGCTTTTTGAAGTCTATACACATCCTCCACTTGCCGTTTGCCTTTTTAACTAGGACAATATTGGAAATCCAGTCAGGATAATTGACCTCTCTAATGAATCCGGCTTTCAGGAGTTTATCTACTTTTTTGGCTATCGTTTTTTGCCTTTCTGGTGCATGACCTCGGATTTTTTCTTTCGTCGGTCGATGCTTTGGATCAACGGCCAGACGATGTTCCATGACCTCTACGTCAATCCCCGGCATGTCCGCTGAAACCCAAGCGAAAACATCCGCATTCTTTCGTAGGAAATCAATGAGCTGCATCCGCACCTCTTCCCCCAGATTGAAGTCGATCTTCACCACATGCTCTATATTCCCATCATCCAAAGGGATCAAAACCAGATCTTCGATTGGCCCACCCCTTTCCTCAGCGAGATCGTTGCAGGCGTCCAATCCATCAACTGGACAAAGGTCAGATTGGTCACTTCTTTGCAAGGCTATGCTGTAGCAGTGTCTGGCCAGGGCTTGGTCTCCCTTGACTTCTCCGACCCCCTGGTTAGTAGGGAATTTCAATTTCAGATGGTAGGTGGACACCACAGCCCGAAGGGCGTTGAGGTCAGGTCGGCCGAGGATTGCGTTGTAGGCTGACGGTGCCTTCACCACCAGGAAATCTATCAAAGTCCTGGATTGTCTTGGATATCGATCCGCAGCTACAGTCAAAGTTATTACCCCCTCTACCGAGATAGCATCGCCGGTAAACCCTACCAGAGGGGAGCTAATCGGCCCCAAACGATCGTCAAGGATGGATATTTTTGAGAAGGTGTCGTAGAATAAAATGTCGGTCGAACTTTCATTGTCGACAAGAATGCAGCGCACATCGTAATTAGCTATATTTAAAGAAACTACAACCGCATCATTGTGGGGGAATTGAACTCCCCGAGCATCTTCCTCAATAAAGGTTTTGGATTCCTCAATCCTTTGTCGCTTGGGAGGTCCGGCCAATACACCGGTTGTTCCCTACCGGGATTCTCCCGAGATGGTGTTGGTGAAATCGGTCGGAGGCCGATCATCGGACTGCTCCATGTCGACTGCTGTCGTCGGAGGAAGAGGAGCCTGAAAAATCGGAGATGGGGCCGGGGCTTACGGAGCTCGCTGAGATCTGGCCGTGGAGGCCATTGACCGCCTGGAGGATGCCCTTCGGGGAGGCATCAGGTGGAGATCAGACAGGAAACCGGAGGAGAAGATGTCGGAGAAGATGATCGGAGGTGGTCCCGTTGAGCGCTGCTTTAAGAACAAGGGTACTGCGAAGACAGCCCCTCCTTCTAGCGCCAATCCTGTTGGTGTAAAAATCCGCCGACGTCGGAGAAGCTGGAGTCGAGGGAGTTGCGGTCACCGTCGGGACCTGCAAAGAAAGTCTAAAGCAGAGTTGGGGGTGCTCTGGCAAGACCCTCTGATGCTCAACTCAATTTTTTGCTTTAACAAGAATGGAGTGCTCGAACGAAAATTTTAACAGAATTTCGAGATAGAAATTAGAGCTTAGAGAATAACGTATCTGGGGTCCCCTTTTTATAGACGAAGGGTGCAACAGACTGATAGTAACGTTTGTAACTGCCTGGTAGTGGGCCGTTCGGGGCCAAGAGAAGTTTGTTATGAAGAGTAGTGGAGTGGAGTCGTGGCCATCACCGTGGCCTGCCACGTGGAGCTTGTTGCGGGGAGTGGAGCAGTGTCCGTTGTCGTGACTTGCCAGAGAGTGGTGGAGCCGTGTGAAATCCATCGCAAGAAGTGGAGCAGAGTCATGGCCATTACTGTGGCCTACCAGGGAGTCCAGGCCTGTCGGTCGAAGCTTGGTTGAGGTGTCTGGCGGAGAGAGGTAGCTATCCATCTGAGAGGAGCTCGGATGTCACTGGCGAGCCTTCTACCATTGGGTGCCTTGGGCATTAATACTGCAGGCAAGGGCCATTTGCTATAGGAGCTCGGTCAGAGGCTTTCCGTAGATGAAGTTTGGTTTCACATAGAATTCGGCAGCGGATCGACCGGCAGTGGATGTCGGACGGTGCTGGAGAGATTCATCTGCTGGGGGGGTCCGGCTGTTGGAGTCCGTGTGTCGTCAGAGTTCATCCGAAATCTGTCCGCTACAGAAGTTTGGTCAGAGTTCGAACTCCGTAGAAGCCCGAATGGGGATCATTTGTCGAGGAAGCTCGACCGAAGCCTGCCCGTAATAGAAATCCGGAAGGAATTCATCCACAATGGAAGCTCAAGTGAAGGCTTACAGTGGAAGTCCGGCACGGACCACTTGTAGTAGAAATTTAAAGTAGACCGCTTGCAGCAGAAGCTCGGAGTCCAGCCCTTGTAGGAGTTCGGATAAGGTCTACTTGCGATAGGAGTTCAGGGCGGAAGTCCGACTCCCGTAGGAGCTCGGATGGAGTCTACCTTCAGTCGGAGCTCGAGGATGAAGTCCGGCTCCCGTAGGAGCTCGGACGAAGTTTACCTGCAGTTGGAGCTCGGAGAAGAAGTCCGACTCCTGTAGGAGCCCGGACGGAGTCTACCTGCAGCCAGAGTTTAGGGAAGAAGTCCGGCTCCCGCAGGAGCCCGGACGAAGGCTACCAACAGCCGGAGTTCGAGGAAGAAGTTCGGCTCCCGTAGGAGCTCGGATGGAGTCTAACTTCAGTCGGAGCTCGAGGACGAAGTCCGGCTCCCGTAGGAGCCCGGACGGAGTCTACCTACAGTCAGAGTTCAGGGATGAAGTCCGGCTCTCGTAGGAGCTCGGATGAAGTCTACCTACAGTTGGAGCTCGGGGAAGAAGTCCGACTCCCGTAGGAGCCCAGACGGAGTCTAGAAGGTGGTCGGCCATCGTAGAAACTTGGATGGAGTCCGTCCGTCGTGGAGAATCCGGTCGACACTGGTGGAGATTTATCCGTCGGCAGAACTCGAAAATGTTGCGGAGGCTCGGCCGTCGGAGAAGTTTGAAAAGATGTCGCCGAAGGTCGGACGTCGGTAGAATCCCTGGAGGGTCACTCCTGACACGAACTTCGGCTGGGGGGTATTTTATACCCAACAATTAGGATGATAGCTATATCAAGTGTAGATCGTTGTGTGCCATGTGAGTTAATTGTTCTCTTAATCAAGGAGTGTGGAGATACTAGCATGGCATGCAAGTGAGATGTAGGGGTACAACTCACTAAACGTGATCAACTACTGAGCACTCTACTATTAAGAGTAGCTCGCAAAGGATATGAATATAAGTGTCCCTCCGACCTAAGATCATTATGGTGATTTACAAGCAACTCACTGTACTTTGATACCGGACTATCTAAATTTTTAATTCAGTGATAAAAGATTTTTGAGCACAGTCAAGTACTTGCAAAGTCGGTGTGTAAATCAAGATAGAATTGATCCCTCCGAATAAGTAGAAGTTAATACATCAGTGTGTTTCAATTCAGTAAAACCTCGATCGGGGTAATCCATGTGATGAATTTGAAAGTTAAAATACAATGTAGATGATCTTTTCAAGGTTGACAGTTATATCCTTAGTTATCTTAAATATTAGGATCAAAGGGATAAATTATATGGTAATCATATGCCCATAGATTTTTGAATGTTGCTTTACAATCTTTCGACCTATCCGGATGTCGGATACTATTGCTAGATAGTTATTTTGATTGGTATAAGAAGATTGTTTCTATGCTACCGACTTAGATTCGAACCTATTGGATCACACTCAAAAAAAATTTCTGACTGATTATGTGGCTGATCGATAATTAAGAATCATTCTAAGATATAATCGTCAATTTGATTGATGATTAACCTTATACAAAAGTTGTAATAAATTAATTCACTAATTATTGATAAATTGTAGAAGAATTGATTAGCGATTAGATTGTTAATTAGCTCAATTCGATTGAGCATTGAGGTTTGGATCAAATCTAATTGAATTAGATTCAATTTGATTTAATCTGATTAGGTTATGAGATGATCTAATTACTAAGGGTATTCGATTCCAGATTTGATTGAAATTCGAACTTGATTAATTTTTAATTTGATTAAGATTTAATCGAGACTATTTGTTATCTAATTGAATTAGATTCAATGGTCTAATTAGGTCTAACCTAATTTGATTGTGTTAAGAACCTAATTGGATAAGAATTCGAATTTGAATTCAAATTGAACCAACCCATACACCACCTATTCTCTGCACCCACTTTTTCTTCATGCAAGAAAGGTTCTTACATGAATATTTTTCATATCCAGAAGTGCATTGTCGCCCCCTTCTCGGGTTCCTTTTGGATGAGGATAAGTTGGTTCTTCATTCGAATTTAAATCATTTGAAATTTGATTAGAAATAACCTTGCACTTATCCTTACCCATACCTTGGCGCCATCATCTTTGGAAGGCTGAAGTTTGTATGACAAATAATGAAGTGAACGGTGTGAGAAATATCTCACACCTCAGCTCTTGTGGCACCCCACTTGGATAAAGATAAGTGGTTGAGTTTCGAATTCAAATTGATTTGAATTTGAACTACATCCAACCACTTTATCCTTATCCCTTCACCTCTCCACACCACCTTAAAAGGTCCTCTCATTTTGTGCAACAAAATTATTGAATTTTATCATGAAAAATCTCTTCTGAGAGAGAGGGGGGTGTGAAATAGAGAGGGGGCAGGCTTTTGTGCATGAGAAACAGAGGTAGAGACCTTCCTCTTTAAGCATGAGGTCTAGAGTGGGTTTTGGGTTTCAGCTCTTGATTTTTGTATGAGAAGAAATACAAGAGGATCTTGTTTCAATCTCCCACACCACCACCTCCTCATGTAGCTCCATCTTCTGATTTGGAAGAGTCTGGGTGATCCAAAGGAAGAAGCTTATTCGAGCCATCCAGTGCCTTCTGTGCGAGCTAGCACTCTCAAGAAGGACGATCCAATCAAGACTTCGAGTGGACAATCTGTAGAGGCCGAATGAGCTGTGCAACTGCTTGACATTAAAAGAATCTCATCCCATACCTATCAGCAATAGCAATCATCGATCCATGCAAAGATAATGAGTTTGAACTCATCTGATTAGATCATTGGTTGGATCTGATCTAGGATATTGATGTAATCGATGTAGTTTTTTTTTTTTATCAGATTTTTTTTTGTATGCAAATTTTATATCATAGGTTCTTAATAGATAGTTTAGATCTGATCTAAAATATATGTAAGAGATTAAAATATTTAATCTACTATCTTTTGTTGTGCGAATTTTTTTAAAATACATGCTTTGAACTGCCAGTTTTTCTTCAAATGGTATCAGAGCTTCGTTGCTTTTGATATGAATATTTTACATATAATCTAATTTTAATCTAATTTTAATTATTTAGATTAAATTTAAATAATTAATTTTAAATCTAAGTAGTGTAGTAATCAAATTGGATAGATCTCCATAACCATCCGATCATAGGAGAAAGTAGGATTTTATGGCCTCTCTTCCCATTCAATAGAGTTCTCCTATGACATGTAGGGGTGCTGTACTATCTTTTTCATGAAGATGAACAATGAAAAGAGTTAAAAAATTTTTATTTTAGATCTGATATATTGTATGTTAGATCTAAAATTAAAGTTTATTTAATTGTATGACAGTTTATAAAAATATTTTATAAAACTTGAAACTATTTTTAAATATCAAACCCCAATCTATATCAGCCCAAAACTTAATTAAGAATTAAATGATCTAAATTTGAGAATCAAAGATCCAAGGCATAAATTTCATAAATCATAGATTTATGGGTTAGCTTGAGTCAGGTCTGTTTAACTGAGTTAGACCTAAGGTTAGAAATCAGTGATAATGGACTATGTTAGTAATTAATCAAATCTAATTAATGATTAATTCTAATTAGGTCAATTCTTCTCTTGATCAATTCTCAATAGTTATAGTTGGTCAGAGTCCATATCTTTGATTATACTAAGATGGACCTTGATCGTAGCTCCGTGGTCGAATCCGTCTATAAGTTGATCGAATTGAAACTGACTAACCAGTTGATGTCTAAGGTAACTATGACAATCTTGATCGGTGGTCAGTAATTAAGAGCTACTCATATAGATTGAGTCTATGGCAAGTTAATATCATATCTCTTCCACCGATCTCACTTGACCAATATGGTGAATCATATTTTGATTAGATTACTTAATGATTAGGGTTGACCCATGCTAACTAGAAAATTAGTATGACTGATTTAAGTGTCCCTAGTTCAACTTATCTAAAATTCTTTTCATGATTTGGTAAAGTTAGTGGGAGGATTTATGACTGATTGGCTGGACCAGCTTATGCCTAGTCTTCTTTGATCTGACTTGATGAAGTTAGTGGGAGGATTAAGATTAATTGATCAAATTTTTTCTCATCTTTTATTTTATCTAATTAAATCTTCTAAAATTATTAGGTCCTTAAAAATAAAATAGTTTGGTGATAACTAGATAATAGCCTCTCATTAAATTGGATGATAATGGGTCCAACAGTTTAGATGATCATTGGAGGTGCCACAGACCTGGTGCTTATCTGATTGTCAAAATTATCATTCATAATATGTTGATTTAGTTGTGTCTTTTTAATGATGGTCAGGTTGGTCGAGCCACACTCAGGCCTGATCACTCATTTGTCAGATGCATTAAATTTTAACATGTTAATGATTGGACCTAATCAGAACTTTCAGAGGAGGCACCACACATCTGCTGAAGAGGTGTCTGAGATAAAATTAAATGCTAGAAATTATTTGATAAAATAATTAGTTAAAAACCTATCCATGTGTGCACAGGGGTTGGCTGAGCCACACTCGGGCCCATGGGCAGTCTGTGAGGATTCTGGTACTCGCTAAGGAATTAGTATAATTCTTTGAATTGAAGGTAGATGCTATCAATTAGAATAAAATAGTAAGAGAATCTTTAGACTAAAATTAATATCTTTAGGCTTAATCAATTCATATACTAATTAGATTTTAATTTTTTTTTACAGTTATGGCCACCACATTGTCACTCTGATCACTATTGGATAGTGATAAATTAATGAGATCCAATTTCGATAGTTGGCATCAAAAACTAAAAATAATCCTGGAGCATGAACGGATCTTGTACGTGCTGATAGATTCGGCATCCAAAAAGCCAGCTCCAAATACCTACAGTACGGTCTGAGACACTTATCAAAAGTGGCTCAACGATTGAACTATGGTTTGTTGCGTTATGCTGGCGGTAATGAATGATGAGTTCAGTCACAGATTTGAGAATGCTCTACCATAGGACATGTTACAAATATTGAACGAGTCCTTTGACATGTCTGACGATGTTGAGAGGCACCAGATAAGTTGTGCCATCTTCAACACTTGAATAAGGGAAGGGACATCAGTCACTGATCATGTACTGTACATGATCGAGATGATTGAGTACCTGAGCAAGCTCGACTTTTCCCTGCATAGGCAGCTAGAGAAGGATACTATTTTGAACTCTCTGCCAAAATCTTATCTCTCCTTCCTTACTCATTATCGAATGATAAAGTCTGCAGTCAATTACCACGATTTGCTGAGATTGCTGCAGAACTTTGAGAATGATCATCAACTCCACAAGGAGCCGGTGAAAGTAGTGGATGGGTCTTATTTTGGACGTCGACCTTTTAAGAAAGAGAAGAAGAACAAGAAGAATAAGAAGATGTAAAGTGCTGAAGCACCCAAGCTTAGTCAGACCAAGAAATTCAAGTTCGATTAGAGTCAGGTGAAATACTTCTACTACAAGAAGCAGGGGTACTAAAAGAGGAATTATCTTCAGTACATTATCTCCCTCGATCCGAATAGATCGAGAAAGAAGCAAGCTATTGCTGGACAAGATAATTATATGATAACACCTTATAATTTCTTAATTTGTGATTCTACTATCTAGGTATTAGATATCGAAAGCTCTTTTAATATTTGTAATTTATTGCAGGGTCTGCAGGTCTGTAGGAGATTTGAAGAAGATAAAAAAATTTTTAATATTGAAGATGGAAGATCAGTTTTAGTTCTATCATTAGAGATTATTAAGCTTGTATTCAAATCCAATATAATTATTTTTAGTGAATGTCACTTTTGTCCTTCATTTTTTTTGAATATTATTTCTGTAAGTCTTTTGGCCATGTATGGTTATAAGATTTTAATAAAAAAAAATATTTTTAATATCATTATAAATAGTATTAATGTGATGAATGGACAACAGAATCATAAAATTTATATATTATCACAACCTGCTAGTGTAATATATACGTCAAGCAAACATCCTAGAATTGATGATATTACCGATATCTACCTTTGGCACAGTAGGTTAGGTCATGTTAATAAGAACATAATAAATAGGTTGACTCAAAAAGAAATCTTCGAAGTCAGTGATTATGAATCACTTCCAATATGTGAGTTCTATTTTCTTGAAAAAATGATCAAATCATCTTTTATTGAAAAAGATGAGCGAACTAGTGAAGTTCTAGATCTGATACATAGTGATGTATGTGGACCCACGAACATGAGTGTTAGAAGTGGATATTATTATTTTATTATATTTACAGATGATCTATCAAGGTATGGACATGTCTATTTAATGACACATTAGTCTGAATCATTTGAAATATTCATACGATTCCGTAATAAAGTAGAGAAATAAATTGAAAAAAGTATTAAAACTCTTCGATCCGACCAAAGAGGCGAATACCTCTCCAATGAGTTTCTAACATAGAAAAGAATAGAATTTTCTTGTAGTAGACCCTTCCTAAAATACCACAACATAATAATGTGTCGGAAAGAAAGAATCAAATCCTGTTAGATATGATTCGGTCCATGATGGGCTTTGCAAGTTTGTCGATCTTCTTTTGGAGATATGTACTCGAGTCAGCTTGTTATATTCTAAATAAAATTTTAAGTAAGTCCGTAAGTAAAATACCACATAAGATGTGGACAGGACGTAAGCCAGTACTCTCTCACCTTAGAATTTGGGGATGTCTAGCTTATATCAAATGTTTAAAAACTGACAAGCTTGGACATAGATATGACAAGTGTCTATTTAGAGGATACCTAAAAGAGACTAGGGGGTATTACTTCTATCTTGCTAATGAACAAAAAGTGTTCGTCAGCAATAGGACAGTCTTTTTGAAAAAAAAATTCTTGGAGAAGAAACAAATACCTCTAAAATTAAACTTGATAAAGTTTGATTGGTAGAAGAACTGATACAATCTAGTAAACTCATAGAGTCGGATTTGATTAGATCAAATCTGAAACCTGTTATAGAGACATCTTTGAGGAGATCCGGGAGAGTACCATGTCGGTCGGACAGATACTATAGTTTTTTAATCCGAAATGATAATTCTGCTGAACTCGATGAGAACAACGAGGATCCGATCACCTATATGGATGCAATATAGAGGTCTGACTCTGATAAGTGGCTAGAAGCTATGAAATCCAAAATGGAGTCCATGAAGGTCAATGACATATGGACATTGGTTGATCCACCTAAAAAGATAAATCCCATAGAATGTAAGTGGATCATCAAAAGGAAGAGGGGAGCAGTCAGAAAGATAAAGATCCATAAAGTCCGTTTGGTTGCCAAGAGTTACCGTCAGCATTATGGTATTGACTATGATGAGATATTTTCTTCTGTGGCAATGCTCAAGTCCATTAAGATCATGCTTGCAATAGTTGTACATCTGGACTATGAAATCTAGTAAATGCATGTGAAAACAGTCTTCCTAAATAAAGAGCTAGAAGAAGAAGTGTATATGATACAACTTAAAAGTTTTATATCTAAGGATGAGTCTAAAGTGTGCAAGCTTCAGAGATCCATTTATGGATTTAAGCAGGCATCTCGAATTTGAAACATGTGTTTTGATAAAGTGATCATAACGTATGGCTTTATTAAGAATGAAAAAGAATTTTGCATATACAAGTAGGTTAATAACTCTATGGTAGTATTTTTTATTTTGTATATGGATGATATTCTCTTAATCGAAAATGACATCTCTACATTACAGAGAATAAAGATTTGGTTGTCATCACAATTCTCCATGAAAGACTTGAGAGAAACATCCTACATCTTTGAGATGAATATGATAGATCTAAGAGGTTGTTTGGATTATCTCAGTCCACGTACATTGATACTATGCTGAAACAGTTCAGCATGGAGAATTTCAAGAAAGGCTATCTTCCGATAGGCCATAAAATTTTTTTATCGAATAGAAATTATCCGACAACTCTTCAAGAGAGAGTGTATGAGTAAAATTTTATATGCTTCAGTAGTGGGATCTATTATATACATTATGATATGTACGAGACTGGATGTGACATACGCACTAGGGGTAGTAAGCATATACCAATTCAATCCAGGTGAGAACCACTGAAAGATCATAAAGATCATCCTTAAGTATTTGAGAAATACTAAGGACCAGTGACTTATCTATAGAGAATCTAACTTAAAACTTGTGAGATTTACAGACTCTAATTTTTAGTCAGATCATGAGCTAGTAAGAGCGTGTCAGGATATGTTTATATCTTGAATGGTGAAGCAATCTACAAAAAAAGTTTCAAGCAGCACACTATGGCTGACTCTACTTACGAGATGGAATATATCACGGCATCCGTGCTGTGAAAGAAGTTGTGTGGTTACAAAAGTTTATTGACGAGCTTAGAGTGAAATCCTTCCTCGATGGTCCTTATTGTACTATAACAGCACTGGCGTCATTGCTCAAGCAAAGAAATCGAAGTCACATCAGTGCACTAAGTATATTCTGTACCACTATCATCTGGTCTCAGAGATCATAGATCGAGATGACGTCAAGCTTCAAAAGATCAATGGAAAGAAAAATCTGTACAACCCATTTACTAAGGCCCTCGATGTCAAGGACTTCAAAGATTATAAATCGATGATGGGTATACGATACTGTACTGGTTGGCTTTAGTCCAAATGGAAGTTGTAGAAAATTATGTCCCAAAGTCAATCGTCAGTCTGTTGATGGTTGAGCTAATTATTATAATTATATATGAATTATTAAAATAATAAATATTATTTAATTTTTTTATCACTCTGTGTACATCTTATTTGAACTCCTATTTTGTGATAAAGTCTTTAGGACTATTTGAATCGATATAAGAGGATATATCGTTTAGTCTTTAAACTAGTTCAAGGTCAAATGATATGCTATTATTAGGATTGTTGGTGCAAAAATCCGCTTGCACCGGAGAAGCTGGAGTCGAGGAAGTCGCGGTCGCCGCCGGGACCTACAAAGGAAGTCTAAACCGGAGGTGGGGTTACTCCGGCAAGACCCTCCGATGCTCAAGTCAGTTCTCTGCCTCAACAAGAATGGAGTGCTCGAACAGAGAATTTAGCAGAGTTTTTAGATAAAAGATGAGAGCTTATAGAATAACGTATCTGGAGCCCCCTTTTATAGGCGGAGGGGGCAGTAGCCTGATAGCGACATCTGTAACCGTCTGGTAGTGGGCTGCCCAGAGTCAGGCGGAGTTTGCTGCGAAGAGTAGTGGAGTGAACCCGTGGCTATCACCGGGGTGTGCCACGTGGAGTCTGCCGTGGGGAGTGGAGCGGCGTCTGTTGTCGTGACTTGTCAGCAGATGGGAGAATCGTGCGGTATCCATCGCAGGAAGTGGAGCAGGATCGTGGCCGTTATTGTGGCCTGCCAGGGAGTAGTGGAGCTGCGCGAGATCCATCGTAGGGAGTGGAGTAGTGCTGTGACCGTTACTGCAGCCTGTCAGGGAGTGATGGAGCTGTGCGGAATCTGCCGCAGGAAGTGGAGCAGAATCGTGGCCGTTATTGTGGCCTGCCAGGGAGTGCAGATCTGCCGGCTGAAGTTCGGCAGCGGTCGGAACTGATGACGGAGTCTAGCTCCCGTAGGAGTCCGGGCGGAGTCCTCCTTGCGGTTGGAGTCGTGGGGGGAGCCCGACTCCCGTGGGAGTCCGGGCGGAGTCCTCTCGGAGTTGAAGTCGCGGGCGGAGCCCGGCTCCCGCAGGAGTCCGGGCGGAGTCTCCTGCAATCAAAATCAGGTGCGAAGTCCGGCTCCCGTAGGAGTCCGGACGGATCTTACCGATAGTCGAAGTTGGCGACGAAGCCCGGCTCCTGTAGGAGTTCGGGCGGAGTCTACTTGCGGTTGAAGTTGTCGGTGGAGTCTGGCTCTCGTAGGAGTCCAGACGAAGTCTATCTGCAGCCGTTGGAGTCGAGGACGAAGCCCGGCTCCCGTAGGAGTCCGGGCGGAGTCTTCCTGCAATTAAAGCTAAAGGCGAAGTCCGGCTCCCGTAGGAGTCCGGACAAGGCATACCGGCAGTTGTTGTTGAGGACGGAGCCTGGCTCCCATAGGAGTTCGGGTGGAGTCTACCTGCGTTTGGAGTTGTCGGCAGAGTCTGGCTCCCGTAGGAGTCCGGACGAAGTCTGTCTGCAGCCGTTGGAGTCGAGGATGAAGCCCGGCTCCCGTAGGAGTCCGGGCGGAGTCTCCCTGCAATTAAAGCTAAAGGCGAAGTCCGGCTCCCGTAGGAGTCCGGATAAGGCTTACCGGCAGTTGATGTTGAGGACGGAGCCCGGTTCCCGTAGGAGTTCGGGCGGAGTCTACTTGCGGTTGGAGTTGTCGGCGGAGTCTGGCTCCCGTAGGAGTCTGGACGAAGTCTGTCTGCAGCCGTTGGAGTCGAGGATGAAGCCCGGCTCCCGTAGGAGTCCGGGCGGAGTCTCCCTGCAATTAAAGCTAAAGGCGAAGTCCGGCTCCCGTAGGAGTCCGGACAAGGCTTACCGGCAGTTGATGTTGAGGACGGAGCCCGGCTCCCATAGGAGTTCGGGCGGAGTCTACTTGCGGTTGGAGTTGTCGGCGGAGTCCGGCTCCCGTAGGAGTCTGGACGAAGTCTGTCTGCAGCCGTTGGAGTCGAGGACGAAGCCCGACTCCCGTAGGAGTCCGGGCGGAGTCTCCCTGCAATTAAAGCTAAAGGTGAAGTCCGGCTCCTGTAGGGGTTCGGACAAGGCTTACCGGCAGTTGATGTTGAGGACGGAGCCCGGCTCCCGTAGGAGTCCGAGCGGAGTCTACTTGCGGTTGAAGTTGTCGGCGGAGTCCAGCTCCCATAGGAGTCCGGACGACGTCTGTCTGCAGCCGTTGGAGTCGAAGACGAAGCCCGACTCCCGTAGGAGTCCGGGCGGAGTCTTCCTGCAATTAAAGTCAAAGGCGAAGTCCAGCTCCCGTAGGAGTCCGGACAAGGCTTACCGACAGTTGATGTTGAGGACAGAGCCCGGCTCCCGTAGGAGTCCGGACGAAGTCTACTTGCGGTTGAAGTTGTCGGCAGAGTCCGGCTCCTGTAGGAGTTCGGACGAAGTCTGTCTGCAGTCGTTGGAGTCGAGGACGAAACCCGGCTCCCATAGGAGTCCGGGCGGAGTCTTCCTGCAATTAAAGTCAAAGGCGAAGTCCGGCTCCTGTAGGAGTCCGGACAAGGCTTACCGGCAGTTGATGTTGAGGACGGAGCCCGGCTCCCGTAGGAGTTCGGGTGGAGTCTACTTGCGGTTGGAGTTGTCGGCGGAGTCTGACTCCCGTAGGAGTCCGGACGAAGTCTGTCTGCAGCCGTTGGAGTCGAGGACGAAGCCCGGCTCCCGTAGGAGTCCGGGCGGAGTCTCCCTGCAATTAAAGCTAAAGGCGAAGTCCGGCTCCCGTAGGAGTCTGGACAAGGCTTACCGGCAGTTGATGTTAAGGACGGAGCCCGGCTCCCGTAGGAGTCCGGGCAGAGTCTACTTGCGGTTGAAGTTGTCGGCGGAGTTCGGCTCCCGTAGGAGTCCGGACGACGTCTGTCTGCAACCGTTGGAGTCGAGGATGAAGCCCGGCTCCCGTAGGAGTCCGGGCGGAGTCTCCCTGCAATTAAAGCTAAAGGCGAAGTCCTGCTCCCGTAGGAGTCCGGACAAGGCTTACCGGCAGTTGATGTTGAGGATGGAGCCCGGCTCCCATAGGAGTCCGGGCGGAGTCTACTTGCGGTTGAAGTTGTCGGCAGAGTCCGGCTCCCGTAGGAGTCCGGATGACGTCTGTCTGCAGCCGTTGGAGTTGAGGATGAAGCCCGGCTCCCGTAGGAGTCCGGGCGGAGTCTTCCTGCAATTAAAGTCAAAGGCAAAGTCCGGCTCCCGTAGGAGTCCGAACAAGGTTTACCGACAGTTGATGTTGAGGACGGAGCCCGGCTCCCGTAGGAGTCCGAGCGAAGTCTACTTGCGGTTGATTCTCTGAGGAATTCGACTGTGGGTATTTTATACCCAACATCAGTCCCCCTACTTTCGAGTTTGAATTTCGAACGAAGAAAGTACAGAGAGATGGGCACAGCCGAAACCGTCCCCTCGAATCCTGCGCACTGCCGCCCCCAGATATTTTGGCATTAAATGTGCGCGTGCTGGAGTCTTTTCGGATCGGGGCGATACGAAGGGACCCTTCGAAATTCTCGCCTGTACACTGGCCCAGGTACGGTGCCATAATGGCCCTGTTGATCCATCAGCCGCTTTTAGCCGCCTGCCGGGGGAGTGGGACACGTGCTGGGTGTGGACTGGCTTGGGGGGATTCGTGATCATTATGGCGCCGGATCCCAGGGTCTATTTAAACCCGTCCTCCCACCTTTAGGTGCCCTATTCCATTCTAGAGTTTCTATCAGTGTCTGCCTTCTCTTCGAGAGCCCTGTTTCAGTGGGCATCTTCTCGAGCCGTAGGTGTCTTCCAAACCATCCCTGTCTTCATCCCTCTGGTCCCTCAGAGCGATATAGGTTAGTTCCAGCACCTTCAACTTTCTTCCCACCACCTAGGGACTTCTTCTCTGTCATTATTTTTTGCATCCCTCCGAGTTAGTTTCCTGTGGCCTCTCGTCCCCCGTCCTGTCCGTCTTCCTAGGGACCTTTAAAGCCCTCCTTCGAAACTTCCCGAAATGTCGTCCGGCTCTTCCGCTCCCTACAGTTCCAGGAGCTCTTCCGCCTCAAACCCCCAGGTCCCCTGCTCTGTAGACGAACCTGCGTCTGGGGCTGGGCTCCGCCCGATTTTTGCACCGGGCGCCATTCCATGTTCCCTGACCTCGGAGGAACTCCTTCTGCTAAGAGTTCAGTATGGAGTTCCTCCGGAGTACGACCTGGAGCTACCTGGCCCTTCTGATCGGGCCAGCACTCCCCCATCTGGTTGTTTTTGTCTGTACCAGGAAGCATTCCGCGTCGGACTCCGGCTTCCGCTTCCCTCCTTTGTTGTTGCCCTCTTCCGCTTCTTAGACATCTCCTTGGCTTCCGTGGCCCCAAATTCTTTTAGGTTTTTGATAGGATTTCTCTCCCTTTGCCACGTAGTCGAGGTCCAACCATCCCTCTCCCTGTTTAGGCACTTCTATACTTTTAAGCGCCATCCTTCGACGAAGGACTGGTGGTACTTCTCCCCCCAGTTCGGCAAGAAGGGGTTGCTGAAAGGCGCCCCTTCTTCAATCCACAATTGAAAGGAGAAATATCTCTTCGTCCACTGTCCGACCTTGAGACTGGGCCTGCCCCCTTGGGACTCTCTGAGGGATTCTGTCCGTCGGACCCCCAGCCTGGGGGAGGATGACCTCCAGGCTGCCCGGAAGCTTCTAGCTTACTCCGCTCCTTCCCTTCCCAATCTTCTAAGGGAGCAATTTCTTTTCAACATCGGCCTGAGTCCCCAGGATCCAGCGAGTATTCATCTTTTACCTTATCTTCTCTTTTCATGCCTTTCTCCTTTTCCTTTCTCTTTTACCTCTTCTTCCTTCTCTCTCTTTTTCTCCTCTGTTTCTTTCTTTCTTTCTTCCCCCTTTCTTCTCTTTTTTTTTTTCTTTTTTTTTTTTTTTGACTCTTGACTGATTGGCTTGCTTCTTTTTCTTCTTTCCTTTTCTCTCTCTCTTTTTCTCTTTTTCTTCTCTTTTTTTTTTTTTTTTAGGAATGGACGCCGAAGCAGCGCGGATGCTCGCCAGGGGCCTTAGGGCCCACAAGAGAAAGGGTGCTGCGACCTCTGGATCGGTGAAGAGGGCCGGGCGGAGGAGTCGAGCTTAGCTGCACCCGTCCAGGTGGCCCCGACCATCGATATTCCCTCGGTTGCCGAGCCAACGGCTCCCCGAGCCTCCTCGAGGAGTCCGCTGACTGGGGCCCCCATTTCGGGGGTCCGCCCCACGGAGGCACCCATAGCCGAGAGAAAAAGAAAAAAATTGGTGGCCCACAGGGCGAGTAGCCGCCGAACTGCTGCGGACGAGTCCCTCTGCTCTGAAGAGGGGTCGGAGAATCCCTTCAACGATAGGGACTTGATCAGGCGGTTGATCGACGGTTGCATTCTACCGACGTCATTGAGAGGATCGACCGCACCGATCCTGAGCAGCGGGCCTGGGACTCTTTGGGGTCCTTCCTTGAGGTAAGTGAATCTTCACTTTCATGGCTATTCGGCAGTTCTAATTCCCTAGCCGCCCTTGCAGATTGGGCACCAGCTCCTCGCCTATATCGAGGCGGCGAGCCATGCGAGGAGGGACATCCTCTAGGTGGAGGAACGCTGTCAGGCCGAGGTTGCTCACCTCCAAGCAAAGACGGCAGAAGCAGTCGCCCTCCAGGAGGCCCTGGAAAGAGAGAAGCGAGCCCGGGAGGAGGAGAGGCAGACCTTGGAGGAATCGGCGAGAAAGGCGGAGGCCGAGGTCACCAACTTGGTCGAGCAAACTCCGATCCTGGTCTCGGAGGCCAGAGCCCTTGCGATAGAGAAATTCAAGGCCTCCGCGGAGATGAGGGACCTGAAGGTCCAATTTGGCTAGGAAGCGTTCATAAAGGGGTTCGAGCTCTGCCAGGAGAAGGTGGCCAGAATATTTTCAGAGCTCGACCTCAGCTTCCTAGGCGAGTAGTCTGAAGATGAGACCGGTCCCTCTCCAGCCGCCACTGCTGTCGCAGCCCCCTTGCCGGGGACGCCGAGTTCTCCAACCCCCGCCCCGAGGTCTGAGACCTCCGATCTTGTACCTTTATTTCATCGCAATTTTTTTTTTCTGTTTGTCTTCAAAAATCATCCAATCAATGAAGTTGAATTTCTTGTTGCGGACGGCTACTCCTCCCCCCCCTCCTTCTCTCTGTTCTCCTTCCTGCAATGAGTCGTGCTTTGACGCTTTTGCCTTCTGATGGCAGTGTCCTGCAGAAGCACTCCCCCTGCCCCTGGGGGTCTCGCTGAAATCGACGATCCAGCGGCTGAAGAAGGAAGTCCTTCACCTGACAAAGAAGTTAAAGAAGATGGAAGGCGAGCTCCGCCGATTGAGAGAAGGTCATTCTGAAGCCACCGCTGAGGCCACCCGCTTTCGGAATCTCCACGTGAAGGGGATCATGGAGTATAGCCGGAGGAAGGCAGACTTCGCGAAGGAACTCGAGGAATGCAAGAAGAGCGCCAGCGATCGAATTTGGGCCCAGGCCGCCAGGATCAGCTCCCTCAAGGTGGAACTGTCAACTGCGAAGGGGAGGATCGGCCAGCTGGAAGGAAATTCATCCCGACTCTTGGCCCGGGTCGACGGTGACCAGAAGTGGTCGAAGAAGGTCTCCGACCTTCAGCAGCAGCTTCAGGACACCGAGGTGAGCCACGACGTGCATCGGGCTAGCTGGCGCAGGCAGGTGGAAGAATATAAAGGGAGATTCAGGGCGGTGGCCGATGAAGTTGTCCATCTCCAGAGGCAGCTGGCTAGCAGGGCACAGCTTACTTCTGCCCAAGATTCTGATGAGCTCCAAGCCCTAAGAGGCACCGTTGAGGGGATTTCTGTCACCCTCGGAGAAAAGACAGCTGAGCTGCAACAACTGAAGATCCAACTGGCATACGAGCAGCGGGCCGTCGCGAACGCGGAGGCGGAATCCGAGGTCTTGAGGAAGAGGCATCGAGAGGCGAAGGTCGAGAGCCAGCAACTTCGTCGAGCGCTTCAGGACGCGCTGCAGAAAAGGGGAGAGCTAGAAGAAGAAATTAAGAATCTAAGGCAGTCCTGGTTAAGGGATGGAGTAGATAATTCTAGGTCGAAGGGAGTCGGGCCTCCTTAGAGCTCTTTTCATCTTTCTATCTTTTCATGTATTTACTTCCCTTTTTGTCGTTTTGCCTTTCTTTCCTTGGCCTTCCGGGCTTTGTAGCGTGTATATCGGAAATGGAATGAAAAGGGTGTTTTGTGTTACCTCGTCCACACGTTGCGCTAAATTATCATTCGCCGAACTTTTCTTGTCGTTTGACCTGTCTGATGTAGACGTCGTTGGGGGGGATGCCCGGTCGTCGATGCGTTAGCTCGCCTTTCTCATCGTACATGGCCGCAAGCTCGAGCTTGACCGTCTGGGCTCCGCATTACTTCAGGGATGTCGTTGTCTTCCTAAGCGGTGTCGAAAGTCTTTTCAGAGGCCGGGGGTGTTCGGTAGGAACCCCCCGTTTTAATTGAGATGAAGTCCTTTAGGTCTTTTGGTGTGGTTCATCCTTCATCTGTTCCCGTCGTAGTTCGTCGTCCTTCCTTTTTAATTTTTCTCCTCTTCTCAGAGTGAGGGCCCTCCCCCCGCTTTTCGTGGGGTTGCATAGAAGCGAGGAGGTGCCGGTGAGGGGCTTTTTCCTTTCATTCGATCTTGTTGGGCGGTCGGGTTTCGCCACCATCAGCCCTTGCTGCAGAAGTCGCGGGTGGAGCTCGGCTCCCGTAGGAGTCCGGGTGGGGTCTTCCTTGGTGTCGTGTATGGAGTCCGGCTCCCGTAGGAGTCCGGGCGGAATTTTTCTTGGCGTCGTGGATGGAGCCCGGCTCCCGTAGGAGTCTGGGTGGAGTCTGGAGTCCGGGTGGAGTCTTCCTTGGTGTTGTGGATGGAGCCCGGCTCCCGTAGGAGTCCGGGCCTTCCACTTTGCTTGAGCCAGGGCGAGGTTCTCCTCCCGTTCTCGGCTTGGCTGTGGGGGCGCATTAGGGCGTTGTAAGGCCTCTCCCCCCATCCGGTCTAAGAGAATCGGGCCTTTGACTTTGCTCATGTCAGGACGAGGTTCTCCTCCTATTCCTGACATGGCCGTGAGGGCACATTAGGGTGCTGTAAGGCCTCTCCCCCCATCCGGTCTAAAAGAACCGGGCCTTCGACTTTGCTCATGTCAGGACGAGGTTCTCCTCTTGTTCCTGACATGGCCGTGGGGGCACATTAGGGCGCTGTAAGGCCTCTCCCCCCATCCGGTCTAAAAGAATCGGGCCTTCAACTTTGCTCATGTCAGGACGAGATTCTCCTCCTGTTTCTGACATGGCTGTGGGGGCACATTAGGGCATTGTAAGGCCTCTCCCCCCATCCGGTCTAAAAGAATCGGGCCTTTGACTTTGCTCATGTCAGGATGAGGTTCTCCTCCTGTTCCTGATATGGCTGTGGGGGCACATTAGGGTGCTGTAAGGCCTCTCCCCCATCCGGTCTAAAAGAACCGGGCCTTTGACTTTGCTCATGTCAGGACGAGGTTCCCCTCCTATTCCTGATATGGCTGTGGGGGCACATTAGGGTGCTGTAAGGCCTCTCCCCCCATCCGGTCTAAAAGAACCGGGCCTTCGAGGCGTTGAGGGGGGCGTAGTTGCGGAATCTCCCTGGTGGGGAACCCCGTCGAACCCCGCGATCCGGACTTCTCTGCCCGCGCGCCCGGGGTGGAGTATGGGCGCGCTTATGGCCAGGAGGGGATCGAGAATGCAGCCGGGCTTCCTTTGGCCTTTTCTCAATTGAGGGCTTACTCGAGTCTCCCGCTTGCCGCTCCCTCACCGTCTCTTCATCCTTCATTTTGAAGGCTTCTTCCGCTCGGGCGTATCCTTCGGCCCGGGCCAGCAAATCAGCAAAATCTCTGGGATACTTCTTCTCCAGGGAGAACAAAAGATCATTCTTCTGAAGGCCACCCTTCAGGGCGGCCATTGTGACTGATTGGTCCAAGTTCCGGACCTCCAGCGCCGCGATGTTGAAGTGGTTGATGTAGGCCCGAATGGACTCCCCTTCCCTTTGCTTGATGTTGATGAGAGATTCTGAACCCTTCCGGGGGCACCGACTGCTGACAAAATGGGCCACAAATTGGTGGCTCATTTGATCGAAGGAAAAGATGGTACCCGATTTCAAAGCCGAGTACCAGTTCCTCGCCGCTCCCTTCAAGGCGGACGGGAAGGCCCGGCATAAGATGGCATCAGGAGCATCGTGAAGCAGCATCATCGTCCGAAAGGCCTCCAGATGATCAACCGGGTCCGAAGTCCCATCGTAGCTTTCGAACTGGGGAAGCTTGAAGTTTGGCGGGATTAGTTCCTGCATGATCATTTGGGAGAAGGGAGGGTCAGTACAAATATCCTCACCATAAGCGGGGGGCGCATGGCGGAGTTCTTCGATCCGTCGGTTCATCTCCTGGAGCCTTCGGTCTAGGAAATCCTCTTGACTTCGAGTCTCGAGGGTCCTCTGGCAGAATGGGGGCAGGGATCTTCCAGGGATGGAGTCGTGGTCCGATTGAGGGCTCTCTACCCTCAGGTTCATTTTCCCAGGAAGGACGGGGCGACTGGCCCAGGTGGCCCACCCCGCCGTCGGATTCTGGTATTCCGGGGACGCCCTTTTCGGGCGTACCGATGCCTGCGGCTGCTGCTGCTGCATAGCTTGCACAGCCTCAGTGAGGCCTCTGACCTGCTGCGCCAGCAGGTCAAACTGCTCTGCACCGACCGCCGCCGCTGGAGGAGGAGGAAAAGGTTGAGAAATAGGAGGGGAGGCCGGAGCCTGGGATCTGGCCGCGGAGGCCGTGGACCGTCGTGTGGACGCCTTGTGAGGAGGCATCAAGTATGGATCCCGTGGGGGAAACAAGGAGTGGGTGTCGGAGGAGACGATCGGGGGCGGCTCCGTTGAACGCTCCTTCAAGAACAAGGGTACTGCGAAGACACAGCCCTTCCTCTAGCGCCAATCCTGTTGGTGCAAAAATCCGCTTGCACCGGAGAAGCTGGAGTCGAGGAAGTCACGATCACCGTCGGGACCTGCAAAGGAAGTCTAAACCGGAGGTGGGGTTGCTCCGGCAAGACCCTCCGACGCTCAAGTCAGTTCTCTGCCTCAACAAGAATGGAGTGCTCGAATGGAGAATTTAGCAGAGTTTTTAGATAAAAGATGAGAGCTTATAGAATAACATATCTGGAGCCCCCTTTTATAGGCGGAGGGGGCAGTAGCCTGATAGCGACATCTGTAACTGTCTGGCAGTGGGCTGCCCAGGGTCAGGCGGAGTTTGCTGCGAAGAGTAGTGGAGTGGACCCATGGCTATCACCGGGGTGTGCCATGTGGAGTCTGCCGCGGGGAGTGAAGCGGCGTCTGTTGTCGTGACTTGCCAGTGGATGGGAGAATCGCACGGTATCCATCGCAGGAAGTGGAGCAGGATCGTGACCATTATTGTGGCCTGCCAGGGAGTAGTGGAGCTGTGCGAGATCCGTCATAGGGAGTGGAGTAGTGCTGTGACCGTTACTGCGGCCTGTCAGGGAGTGATGGAGCTGTGCGAAATCCACCGCAGGAAGTGGAGCAGAATCGTGGCCATTATTGTGGCCTGTCAGGGAGTGCAGATCCATCGGCTGAAGTTCGGTAGCGGTCAGAGCTGATGATGGAGTCTGGCTCCCGTAGGAGTCCGGGCGGAGTCCTCCTTGCGGTTGGAGTCGTGGGGGGAGCCCGGCTCCCGTGGGAGTCCGGGCGGAGTCCTCTTGGAGTTGAAGTCGCGGGCGGAGCCCGACTCCTGCAGGAGTCCGGGCGGAGTCTCCTGCAATCAAAATCAGGTGCGAAGTCCAACTCTCGTAGGAGTCCGGACGGATCTTACCGGCAGTCGAAGTTGGCGACGAAGCCCGGCTCCCATAGGAGTTCGGGCGGAGTCTACTTGCGGTTGAAGTTGTCGGCGGAGTTCGGCTCTCGTAGGAGTACGGACGAAGTCTGTCTGCAGCCATTAGAGTCGAGGACGAAGCCCGGCTCCCGTAGGAGTCCGGGCGGAGTCTTCCTGCAAATAAAGCTAAAGGCGAAGTCCGGCTCCCGTAGGAGTCTGGACAAGGCATACCGACAGTTGTTGTTGAGGATGGAGCCCGGCTCCCGTAGGAGTTCGGGCAGAGTCTACTTGCGGTTGGAGTTGTCGGCGGAGTCCGACTCCCGTAGGAGTCCGGACGAAGTCTGTCTGCAGCCGTTGGAGTCGAGGATGAAGCCCGACTCCCGTAGGAGTCCGGGCGGAGTCTCCCTGCAATTAAAGCTAAAGGCGAAGTCCGGCTCCCGTAGGAGTCCGGACAAGGCTTACAGGCAGTTGATGTTGAGGACGGAGCCCGGCTCCCGTAGGAGTTCGGGTGGAGTCTACTTGCGGTTGGAGTTGTCGGTGGAGTCCGACTCCCGTAGGAGTCCGGACGAAGTCTGTCTGCAGCCGTTGGAGTCGAGGATGAAGCCTGGCTCCCGTAGGAGTCCGGGCGGAGTCTCCCTGCAATTAAAGCTAAAGGCGAAGTCCGGCTCCCGTAGGAGTCCGGACAAGGCTTACCGGCAGTTGATGTTGAGGATGGAGCCCAGCTCCTGTAGGAGTTCGGGCGGAGTCTACTTGCGATTGGAGTTATCGGCGGAGTCCGGCTCCCGTAGGAGTCCGGACGAAGTCTGTCTGCAGCCGTTGGAGTCGAGGATGAAGCCCGGCTCCCGTAAAAGTCCGGGCGGAGTCTCCCTGCAATTAAAGCTAAAGGCGAAGTCCGGCTCCCGTAGGAGTCCGGACAAGGCTTACCGGTAGTTGATGTTGAGGACGGAGCTCGGCTCCTGTAGGAGTCCGGGTGGAGTCTACTTGCGGTTGAAGTTGTCGGCGGAGTCCGGCTCCCGTAGGAGTCCGGACGATGTCTGTCTGCAGCCGTTGGAGTCGAGGACGAAGCCCGGCTCCCATAGGAGTCCGGGCGGAGTCTTCCTGCAATTAAAGTCAAAGGCGAAGTCCGGCTCCCGTAGGAGTCTGGACAAGGCTTACCGGCAGTTGATATTGAGGACGGAGCCCGACTCCCGTAGGAGTCCGGGCGAAGTCTACTTGTGGTTGAAGTTGTCGGCGGAGTCTGGCTCCCGTAGGAGTTCGGACGAAGTCTGTCTGCAGCCGTTGGAGTCGAGGACGAAGCCCGGCTCCCGTAGGAGTCCGGGCGGAGTCTTCCTGCAATTAAAGTCAAAGGCGAAGTCTGGCTCCTGTAGGAGTCCGGACAAGGCTTACCGGCAGTTGATGTTGAGGACGGAGCCCGGCTCCCGTAGGAGTTTGGACGGAGTCTACTTGCGGTTGGAGTTATCGGCGGAGTCCGGCTCCCGTAGGAGTCCGGACGAAGTCTGTCTGCAGCCGTTGGAGTCGAGGACGAAGTCCGACTCCCGTAGGAGTCCGGGCGGAGTCTCCCTGCAATTAAAGCTAAAGGTGAAGTCTGGCTCCCGTAGGAGTCCAGACAAGGCTTACCGGCAGTTGATGTTGAGGACGGAGCCCGGCTCCCGTAGGAGTCCGGGCGGAGTCTACTTGCGGTTGAAGTTGTCGGCGGAGTCCGGCTCCCGTAGGAGTCCGGACGACGTCTGTCTGCAGCCGTTGGAGTCGAAGACGAAGCCCGGCTCCCGTAGGAGTCCGGGCGGAGTCTCCCTGCAATTAAAGCTAAAGGCGAAGTCCGGCTCCCGTAGGAGTCCGGACAAGGCTTACCGGCAGTTGATGTTGAGTACGGAGCCCAGCTCCCATAGGAGTCTGGGCGGAGTCTACTTGCGGTTGAAGTTGTCGGCGGTGTCCGGCTCCCGTAGGAGTCCGGACGACGTCTGTATGCAGCCGTTGGAGTCAAGGACGAAGCCTGGCTCCCATAGGAGTCCGGGCGGAGTCTTCCTGCAATTAAAGTCAAAGGCGAAGTCCGGCTCCCGTAGGAGTCCGGACAAGGCTTACCGGCAGTTGATGTTGAGGACGAAGCCCGGCTCCCGTAGGAGTCCGGGCGAAGTCTACTTGCGGTTGATTCTGCTGAGGACTTCGGCTGTGGGTATTTTATACCCAACAAGGATAATAGAGATATCAAGTGTAGATCATTATGTGCCATGTGGGTTGGTTGTCCTCTTAATTTAGGAGTGTAGAAATACTGGTATGGTATGCAAGTGAGATGTAGGGGTATATTTTACTGAACGTGACCAACTGCTTAGCACTCTACTATCAAGAGTAACTCATGAAGGATATGGGTATAAGTATCCCTCCGACCTAGGATCACCATGGTGACTTGCAAGCAACTCACTATGTTTTGGTGTCAGACTATCTAAATTTTTAATTTAGTAATGAAAGATTTCTGGGCACAATCAAGTACTTGCGAAGTCGGTATATAAATCAAGATAGAATTGATCCTTCCAAATAAGTAGGAGTTAATGCATCAGTGTGTTTCAATTCCATAAAACCTCGATTGGGATAATCCATGTGATGGATTTGAAAGTTGAAATACAATGTGGATGATTTTTTCAGGATTAATAGTTAAACCCTTGATCACCTTGAGCATTAGGATCAAAGGGATGAATTATACGATAACCATATGCCAATAGATTCTTGAATATTGTTTTGCAATCTTTTGACCTATTCAGATGTTCGGTACCATTGCTAGATGATCACTTTGATTGATATAGAAAGATTGTTCCTATGCTACCGATTTAGATTCAAATTTATGGGGTCACACTCAAAAAAAATTTCTGACTGATCATGTGATTGATCGACGATTAAGAATCATTCTAGAGTATAATCATCAATTTGATTGATAATTAATCTTATGTAAAAATTATAATAAATTAATTTACTAATTATTGATAAATTGTAAGAAGATTGATTAGTGATTAGATTGCTAATTAGCTCAATTTTATTGAGCATTGAGGTTTGGATCAAATCTAATTGAATTAGATTTGATTTGATTTGATCTGATTAGGTTATAAGATGACCTAATTGCTAAGGATGTTCGATTCCTGATTTGATCGAAACTTGAACTCGATTAATTTTTGATTTAATTAAGATTTAATCAAAGTTATTTGTTACTTAATTAAATTAGGTTCAATGGTCTAATTGGGTTTAACCTAATTTGATTGAGTTAAGAACCTAATTAGATAAGAATTCAAATTCGAATTCGAATTGAACCAACCCATGCGCCTCTTCTCTGCACCTACCTTTCTTCATGCAAGAAAGGTTCTTATGCAAATATTTTCTATTCCTAGAAGTATATTGTCACCCCTTTCTCTGATTCCTTTTGGATGAAGATAAGTTGGTTTTTTATTCGAATTCAAATCATTTGAAATTTGACTAGAAACAACCTTGCACTTATCTTTATCCATACCTTGGCACCATCACCATTGAAAGGCTGAAGTTTGTGTGACAAATTGTGAAGTGAATGGCATGATAAACATCTCATGCTTCAGCCCTTGTGGGGCCCTACTTGGATAAGGATAAGTGGTTGAGTTTTCAATTCAAATTGATTTGAATTTGAACTAAATCTAACCACTTTATCCTTATCCCTTCACCTCTCCATGCCACCTTAAAATTTTCTTTCATTTTGTGTGACAAAATGATTGAATTTTTTAATGAAAAATCTCTTTTGAGAGAAAGAGGGCATGAAACAGAGAGAGGGTGGGCTTCTGTGCATGAGAAATAGAGGTAGAGACCTTCCTCTTTGGGTGTGAGGTCTAGGGTGGGTTCTAGGGTTTCGGCTCTAGGTTTTTGTATGAGAAAAAATACAAGAGGGTCTTGTTTCTATCTTCCACACCACCATCTTCTTATGTAGCTCCATCCTTTGATCTAAAAGAGTTCGGGTGATCTAAAGAAAGAAGCTTATTCCAACCATTCAGTGCCTTCTGCATGAGCTAGCACTCCCAGGAAGGACGATCCGATCAGGACTTCGAGCGGACAACTTGTAGAGATTAGATGAGCTGTGCAGCTGATCGACATTAGAAAGAACCTCATAGCACATCTATCAACAGTGACAATCATCGATCCATATAAAGATAATGAGTTCTAAACTCATCTGATTAGATCTAACGGTTAGATCTGATCTAGGACATCGATGTGATCGATGCAGTTTTTTTTTTATATCAGATTTTTTTTGTATGTAAATTTTATATCATAAATCTATAGTAGATAGTTTAGATTTGATCTAAAGCATACATAGAAGATTAAAATATTTTATCTACTATCTTTTACTATGTAAAATTTTTTAAAATGCATGCTTTGAACTGACAGTTTTCCTTCAGTTGCTTATGTTATTAATCATGATATGCCAACATCGATTGACATGTTCACTCATCGCATTAGGAGGACAGGGCATGCTAAAAAGATAAGAGTTGCAATAATGTTTTTGACTCTTGCAGACACTGAAGTTTTCTATGATTTGAAACAGATACTTATATAGAGCAACGGTCCAGTGCCATCGAAGCTAGCCAAAATGAGGTTGATTTGAAGCTAGAATCAAATCGATCTGAAGTCAAATTCAGACCAATTTGAAGCCCAAAATCAAACCAATCTGAAGTCAGATCTAGACCAATCCAAAGTCTAGAATCAGGCTAATCCGAAGTCAGATCCAGACCAATCTGAAGCTTAAATCTAAGTCAATTCGAAGCCCAAAATTAGACCAATCTAAAGCCAGATCCAGATGAAAGAATAATTCCCTACAAGCCAATCGCATATGGAATGTGATAGGATATTTTTTATAATTTATCTTTCAGACTCATGTAATTGATATTAATTTATTAATAAAATAGATATTTTTGATTCATTGTATGCTGCTTCTTATTATTTTAAGATTATAATGAACCCCATAGGTTCGGACAATGATTTTAGGATCATGATGAGATCACAACAGTGAGACCTAAATCTTTGATAGTCATGACTTAAAATATTTCTACTCATTGATTCATTGAGTCGGAGATCAATGATACTAGTAAGACTGGCATATCCTATGTATGCTCAAAAATGAGGGTGGTTGATCTCACAACCACTTGTGTGGTGACACTAATACAAGGATATGGGTGCTCATTAGAGAATAAGTTTACTAAATATACCTATGAGAGAATATCAGATGGAGTCTTATTTATATGTCAATTGATGATTCTCTAGTGGGAGTTGTGTAAATGATCTTTTGACCTGAGATTACCATGATACCTTATGTACATGGATCCATATTTTGGTTCACTTCCTAACTTAATTTTTTGATCTTTGTATGGGACATTTTGGATGTGATGAAATATGCATGGAGGTTGTGAGTAATCAATAAAGGATCAGTCACTCCTAATAAGGAGAGCAAACATCTTATGTGATCTCATAGGTCGGTGATTCTGAAAGTCTTTGGCCAAAATAGGATGATAATTAGAAAAAAAAATTTTAATGTATCATCAACTGAATCATCACCTTCAGATCGAGATACATAAAGATAAGTGATTGAATTTGACATATTTTCATATTCACAGCTCATCTAGAATTTTATTTGACTGAAAGATTGAATTACACGATAACTTATCATTGAAAGATATTTTAATAATTTTTTATTAAAATTTTAAATTTTTTGGATAGTCATGACATATTGCTAGATATCAATTTTGATTTGTGAACTCATCATAATTAAAAAATTTTAATTTTAGAATCAATTAGGAAGAGTCCTAGTTGATTGGGACTCTTCGGATGACCTAATCTAATTGGATTAGGATTACGTCGAAAGTCTAGGTCCACTGCTGGCTAGATTTGAAATCCAATGGGTCACATACTTTGAGATTTAATCTTAATCTAATTTAATTAGAGTTTAATAATAATTTTATGGGTTAATTTGATATGCTAGCACATTATATTAATCCAAGTTCTTAAATTGGTTTAGATCAAAGTGTTTGAGCTAACCTAGATCAGTTGTCTTTGACCTAATGGGATTGGGTCTATCTTAATTGGTTTCCTACCCAACTTGAAATAATTTCAAGTGGAGAAGGATTCTTCTGTGTCCACCAGAAGCTATGTCAAAAAATAAATGCCGCCCCGCTCATTTTAGCATGTGAAGATGAAGAGTCCGTCTTCATGAAGACTCTTATCTTAACACATTGCCTTAATTTCTCAACCTGATCTCTTATGATTTAACACCAATTAAAGATGAGATTTTTATGGCATGTAGAAGAGGGAGAGTCCTTCTGTGTGAAGGCTCTCTTGTACCATAATTCCACATGGTGAATTTATTCACCATATGAGAAAGTGGAGCACCAAAGGTTGGCGCCCCTTGGTCCCATGATATGTCTCTTGGTCCCTTATATATATGGGATGTCCCATATAGCCCAGGTGCTAGGAATTTGGGTTGAAACTAGAGATAAGAGGTGTCTAAATTAGTGGAAAAATTTTGAAAAAAATCTAAGAAAAAATCAAGAAAAAATTGAGTGACAAAAGTTGTAAGAAGGGTGCTGAGAGAATTAGCAAGTGTTGCTAGTGTGCCCTAGGATTTGATTTTTTCATGTGCTGGAGCTAGAAATCAAATTCTAGGTTGAGACATCTGAAGAGTGTCTTCTTGGCATGATCCTGATGGTAAATTTAAAGGCGACTGGGCATTGGCATGATCGTTCTTTGAGTTTGAAGCTGGCAGTATTCTTGAGAAGACAAGGTTGCGGTGGTGCTCCGATTAGGAAGGATTTTGGCCAACTTTCATGTGGATCACCATTGGAGAGATTCTACTTTGGAGTCTTATGGAGATCACCAATGTACCATTTTTTTATTTTGATAAAAGTATAAAATTCTATCTCTTTTGCATGCTTGTATTATTTTGATCGACTTCAGCAAGGTGATTCTAGGATTTGGATTTGGCTCAATAGTTTTAATAGTTAAAGCTATTGATTTGTTTAGTTTCAAAATTTTTAAAATCACTTTTTGCTGTATGACTGGAATCCAATACTAGACCAATCTGAAGTCCAAATTCAAGCCAATCCGAAGCCAGATCCAAGCTAATCTGAAATTCAGAATCAGGCCAATCTGAAGCCCAGAGCTAGACCAATTTGAAATTAACATTGGGCCGATTCGAAGTCAAAATCAAAGCTAATCTGAAGTTTAGATCAAGGCTGATCTCAAGTCAGAATCAAAAGCCAAAATCAAAGCTGAACCAAGATACAGAACGAGGCAAATAGCAAGAAGAAATCAAGCAGAATCCAAGGGTTCTCAAATAAAACTCAACTCTCATGGTAAGAGACTCTCAAGCCCCATCCACTATTTTATTTTTTTCTTCTAGAATAATAGGTCCATGAGCACTTAAGCCGAAGCAAAGATCAAACTAAGGCTACGGTGGATATCAAACTCAAAGATGAGATGAAGATCAAGCTGAGGTAAAGACAGTCCAAGGCCTAGGTCATCAGAAGACCAACTTCAAAAGATTAATATCATCAAAAGGCCAAAGTCATCAGAAGACAAATCTAAGCAAACCAAAGTTGGACTATTAAGCAAAAGGCCAACAGCTGAGATGGATCAAGGTTGAAGTGAAAGCCGAATTTCTAAAGAAAAACCTCCTAAAGTTGGGCTCCTAGTAAAAGGTCAATATCACCAGAAGGCCGAAGTCATTAGAAGGTAAATTTAAGCAAACCAAAGTTGGACTATTAAGTAAAAGGCCAATAGCTGAGATGGACCAAGGTTGAAGTGAAAGCCGAACTCCCAAAGAAAAATCTCATGTAGCTAAGCTCTCAGAAGATCAAGTGAATTAATTCAAGGACGTCAACCAATGAAGGCCGACTAGAGGCAAACTAACTCAAATAGGGTAACACAAGTCTAATCATCTATCATCTTTTTACTCCAAAGCTTGACTCAACTTGAAAATCGAAAGGCCAATCCAGAACCAGTCCGATGAAGTTCTCTCATCCTTTATATGTAGATTCGCAACTCAAAACCTTGGTGGCTAAGAAGCAGGGGCCAACCTATAAGGATCCTTGAAGGTTGCTCACTTTTCAATGAGCTAACGGCCCATGAAGACCTTATTCTATGAAAAGTGGGGGCTAACCTATAAGGATTTCCAATGCTTACTGATCCAACCGATATGAGCAGAAGACCTCGGTGAAGAAGAAGTAGAGGCTAACTTATAAGGACCTCTAAAAGCTGCTTACTTTTCAGTGAGCCAACGGTCTATGAAGACCTTAGTCATATGAGAAGTGAGGGTTAACCTAAAAAGATCTTCGGAGGGCTAACCTATAAGGAGAGCTAACCTATAAGGATCCTTAACCCACCGACTTCACCAATAAATGAGAGCTAACGTACAGGACCCTCGAAGACCCCTCATTTTTTAGTGAGTAGAGCTAATGAAGATCTCGATGACTAAGAAGTTGCAAAACATCAAGATGATGTGATCCTTCACCTCACCAAAAGCTATAGACACGTCACCTCGACTAGAAAGATGCTCTTAGTATGTCTTCAACAATCCTAAAATACTCCTTTTATTCGATCTATTTTTGACTCAGATTCGAGAGCAGGGGGGCTTATGTTGGGGGGTGATTTTGTACTAGCTGAAAATGTGAGACAAATAAAGACACGAAGTGAGAAAGATTGACCTTCAGCCCCCACAAATCTTCAAAATCTCGAGAATAAATGATAACAAGTGGATAAAGAAGAAATAACAAATAAATCTCTCTAAATAAGGAAAGCATAACGGCTGAATCACACCTGATAAATCAAGGATAACCGTCTGATTCTCCTTCTCACGGCTTTACAGCTTCGCTTATAAATAAAGGCCCATAGGGGACCCTTAAGGTATAAAAATTCTTCTCTCCTAACACATAACTCCTCTCTATTGTCCAGAATTCTAACTTGAGCATCAGAGGATCTCCGTCAGAGTCACCTCTGATCGAAATCTTTTATTGCAGAACTTACTATCGTCAAACTGCCACCACCACCCAACTCCAATCAATCCAATCTCCTGACGAAATTCTATCACAACATATATATATATATATATATATATATATATATATATATATATATATATATATATATATATATATATAGCCGAAATACTTGTCGATGGATGTTAATATCTCATTATGCGGCTTCACTAATCTGAAAATCTACTATTGGCATGGGATATTCATCTTTAGAAGTGGCTATATTTAAATTTCTAAAATCAATATAGATCCTAAGCTTTCTATTCTTTTTCATTATAAGGACTATATTTATAACCACTTCATATATCAAGCTATTGCAGTAATTTTGGCTTTCAATAGCTACTTGATTTCTTTCTTAACTTTCAAAATTACACCTGAAGATGTGCGTCTTAAAGGTTGTCAAGTAGGCTGAAATTATAGCCGAGTGGGCAATCTATGCTCGACCAATTAAGCACAAATATGATAATCTAACCCAACCATTTCACTGTAATCCCAGGTAAAACAATTTTTATATTGATGCAATAATTTATGTATTGTATCCCTGAAGTCATCATCCAATTGAGCACGAATATAAGTTGGGTTATTATCTGATCCAATAACATTGACTTCCTATAATGGATGTTGTGATTCTAGTTTATTATATTCAGACTCACATCTGAGCTAGTTCGTATTTAGTAGTAATTCATTTTAAATATTTTTTTTCCAAAATATATATTTGTAATCATTGCTTAATTAGTTCAAAAGTCTTTGTTTGATTGATTTTGAATGACTTGCCTCCTGTTTATTCATCATAAATAGCCATATGTAATCTTGTTCTACTGATCCATGAGAACCAGAACTATACATAAGATAATGAGAATCAAAACATTATAAGAATAAACTATGATTGGTTTTACAAATTCATCTTCATAGAACCTTGATTTCAGCATTAATACAAGATATAAATGGCCAATTATTGGCCCATGCTACTTTCATCTCATCCCCATTTCAGAAGATTAAGAATTAATGATGAGATGAACCAATATATTTGCATGAATCCTATCATGGACAAGTACTGCATTGCAAGTGGATTTAGTATTGACCCCAAAGAATGTCATCCAGTGGGCCTTCATTCTAACGCAGATTGGAAGCATCCTTCGAGCACTTAACGCTTTATCCAAATGAAAATGCTGATGGTCAAATCTAATGGGATCAAATCATCCCTCTACTTAATTTCTTACACTGTTACACATTTATGCAGGCAATACATTAATAAATTTATACAGGCATAAATTAATCATAGATCCAATTTTAACCAGAACCCTACTCACTAGCTGACGATCCAAATGTATACTTAAATAAAATGGTTTTAAATGCCTAGTCAAGCCGACATCAGTCTTTTCAAAAAGAAAATCCTCTTGGAAGATTTCTTCCCATCAAAATCTTTGGCCAAAGATTTTATAGCCTGCGGCCATCTCTGGTGCTTAGACTCGAATATTACCCATGGCCATTGCTATTCCTTAATCTTCAATCACATCACTTGACAGCATTCCTACCTGATTAGGATCCAAGTCAAAGGAGAGATAATATGAGAACTATGTACGTACACACACACACACACGAAGTGAACCAAATTGTATCCTACTATCATTATTCCCTCATTCTGGATTTTCCTTTATTTTCCATAGTTTTTTTTTTGGCAACTTAAAAATCAAGGAATGTGTTTTAGGTTATGTTATTTCGAGTATTTCTGTAACTTTCCTCATAAGCTTTTTCTGATTTCAATATTGCTTGATCTAATTATAAATGAGCCACCCATCGTAGTCGAACTTTTGGCCCTTTTTGATGATTAGATACACGCCATTCCTCTGGTGGAGCAGCCATCACTTTGACCATTTTTGGTGGTTTAGATGGAGTTGGAGGAGTTGCTTGACCATAGCTTAATAAGCCACTTCTATCCAAAAAAAAATTCCTATTCATACACAATCATACAAATAACTAGATTACCAGAAAAAAAGTGTCACTTGGTTGATATTGACCTCATGATCTCTAGCTAATCAGCTGCCCAACAAGATGACCCGATATATCTAGGCCTTTGCCAAACTTTCTTGTGACATTGACCGCATAGAATAACGTATTCATTATACTCGAGGAATGATCAATAAAACTAATCATCCATAAATTTCTCCTTTTGCTTTCTCTTGTTCTCCTTTTTATCTGCTTTCTATTACCTTCGATGTCTCTCGAATCATTTGGAGTTTCATAAACCATGTTGATTGCAGGAGCATCTAGGAGTGGATCGCTATTATCCTTAGGAACTTCTTTTCCCTTGTTCTTCTCTAAGTAATTTAAGCAACCCTCTTATAAATTGATCCTTAGTCATATTGTGGAACACCACATTCTTGTTAGTAGAATGACTAAGAATACAGCCACTTGCAATAATCTCTTTCTTTTAATTCATCAATTGTTGAAAGCTTTTGATTTTGATGCAGTTGAATGAAATGGCGATCCAATAAATAGTTGAAAATTTGGCCAGCTGTAGTTAACATCAGATGTATATTCTCAGCCAATCTCATGTAAAATTTTCTACCATCTAAACCTTGACCAAATGAAATTATCATATCCGATCAAGGATATGTTAATGCATCACATGCAGGTAGTTTTCAATCAATTATCTCAGCCATATCAACATCTATGACATCGATATCTAAGTTAGGATCTTTATAATTAGTTTGGAAGAACTCCATTTCTATTTTGCTTCTCAAATAATACTTTCATACCGGATGGCACTATTAGACAACTCTAACATATCATTAAATTATGGACCTTCAAATTTCTTTCTAAATTTGTAAATAAGCCCACTTTGAGCCATTTTTATGAACTCTTTTTTAGGCAATGGTAAATGATATCTTTACCTCACTTTCTCAAATTGAGAAATATACTCTTCTACAAGTTCAACGGATCTTTATTTTATTTTGAGTAACCCGATCAGAGTAATACCTGGCTCATTCCTTTAGAATTAGGCATGGAATTGCTCTTCCATCATGCAATTCTAAATCACATTCTGAGAAAGACCAATAAATCAAGAAAAGGCAGTTCTCAATAAAGAACTCAGGAATAATCTTAATTTAAGGGAAAGAAAAACATTTCCACCTCTTTATATCGGATGGTAATTCAAGGCTTCAAGCTCTATGGCTGATCATAGATTATTTTTGATCTCCTAAAAATATGGTGAAATCAAAAATTTTATATCCTCAAGGATATAGGTACATATATGACCATATTCCTTAGGATATGATCATCTGATTATCTTGATGAGGATCTAAAGTTCCATCACTAGAGAGATTATTCACAACCATGAACTCCACTATCCACATCTTAAGAATGAGGATGTTCATGTTTATTAACTAGGCGAGTTTTGTTAATCTAATTGTAAATATTTTCTTGAATATTCTCACTTGGGGTTGCACTCCTACTCCTAGTGTACTTTGTCACAATTATCACTAGGGTCCCCATGGGCTAGCCAAAAATATTTTTTCAGAAACATAAAATCTAAAGATCGAAAACACGGCATGTGCTAAATTGACTGTATGTATCAAAGATGATGTGAATAATTTGGCTAGACATGTTCAATGCCTTAGGAGAAGAATTTCAAAATTTTGCAGTTGGATGACAATAAGAATAGAAATTCAAGAATACAAAATGAAAGGATGAGGTATAATTCAAAGATATGTTTGAGATAATATAAAACCAATGGCTTCAAGCAAGACCAATCTTATTGTTGGCACTCTTGCCAAGGTATTTTTCTCTTAGCTAGTGGAAATCTAAATTGCACAGCTTATTGTGATGCTGATTGAGCTAGTTGCCCTATGACTTGCTGCTTTATCACTAGCTATTGTATATTTCTTAGCTCCAGTCTCATCTCTTGAAAGATAAAGAAGTTGAACACTATCTTGCTCATCCGTTGAAGCAGAAAATCATGCTATGGCTATGGCCACTTTTGAGATCATGCGGCTAAACTATCTACTCCATGATCTTGGTTGTAAGACTTCCTTGCTTACCACATTAGCTTGTGATATTCAAGTAGGATTACATATTGCAGCCAATCCTATTTTCCATGAATGCACCAAGCATATTTAAATCAATTGCCATATTGTTCATGAGAAAATTCATAATAGTCTTGTTCGTACATCCTACATTTTTATCTCTAAGTAGTTGGCCGATATCTTTACTAAGTCCTTGGGCAAGAATCATTTTCATCTTTTGAAATGCAAGTTGGGTATTTATCACCTCCACAAACTAATTTGAGGGTGAGTTTAATTGTTAGAAAAATATACTAGAAAATGGATTAAAATAAAACTTGCTAGATAAGAATACTTATCATCTGAAATATGATGTCACTACTTTTTAAGGATAGATTCACTCGTCGGAGAACAAATCTTGGTGTAACAGACTTCTAGGCAACTACCCTTCGAGGGAACAACAGACGCGTTTCAATCGTATGCACTCACGATATGAGGTCTCAAGAACACACAATTTTTTTTGACCTAAAAATTTTTGATAGAAAATTATATGAATAAAACTTTCTGAAAAAGAAGAATAAGCTATGAGGGCTATTAGAGAAAGATGAGAAAGTTATATATTGATACAAAAGCATTGACCTATTTAAAGGCATGGACTATCATGCAAGAAAGAAATGAGATCTGTGTTTGAAAAAAAATCAATCATTAAAATAAGTCATTTTAATGTTCAAAATCAGATTTGAGGGCTTGTAAATTAAAGCCAAAATTCTTGCAATCATTAATTTTGAAAACTATCATGATCATACATACTAATAGGGAATAGAATATCAGGGCAACAATTGATTTTCTAAAACTACCATAGCATAATAGGAAATAGGATATCATGGCAATCATTGACTTTCTAAAACTATCATAGCATAATAGACAATGGGATATCGTAACAGTCATTGATTTTTTAAAACTATCACAGAATATCATGACAATCATTGATTTTCTAAGACTATCATAACATAATAGATAATAAGATATCTAGTTCAAATCGATGAAATAAGACTAGAATCTCTATTATTAGGTCATAACTTTCTCCAGCTATAAACTACTATAAATCTGCAAAGCTTTTGCACCACGTGCAAAAAAATCATGATTGATATAAAACAAGCAAACCACCCCATTATTCTAGGCTATGATACCATAATGCAATATATTTTGAACTTTTAAAATATTAAAATAAATTCACAATAATCTCCCATAATTGTCAAAGTCCAAGAAAAATTCTAGGTCAGCAACAAAATGCAATGCATAGAGCTTGGTGCCTTTTGAGCTATGAACCAAACTTAGGATAAGTAAATCATAATTCATAGGAGTATGGTAAAATATAAATTTCTATAAACCATAACATATTTACTATCTACATTGCACCATCAAAAGTCATATTATTCAATGTGGGTTGGCGCAAATAGGCCACGCGCCCTACTTGAGTTTTCATGAGTGTTCTAGAGACCTTGCCTAAGATCTCACAGGACCAGCCCTACTCCATATTCATATAGATGAACCCACTAAGGGTACATTACAACTAAATACCCACCCTTAAGGGCTATAGAATTCATTAAGGGCAAGCTCAATCTTTTTCATTGTAGTTTTGTACTGCCTACACCATAGGATAGGAACATAAACATTTTATAATAATAGTAACCTCTGGGCCAATCAGTGACTTATTTTTATCTATACGAACCTATTTCATGAAATCTCCACTCATATAGGTAGGGTTACCATCACTTTTGACGTTTGATATAGGCATAAGTCTCATTTTCCTCGATATACTTTTCACTAGTTTTCTACTTAGTCACTTAGTTAAAGGATCCACTGAGTTTATTTTTAACTTCACATAGTTAAGTGATATCACACCATGTTTAAGCAGCTACTTCCACTGAGTTCATTTCTGACTTCACATAGTTAAGTGATATCACACCATATTTAAGCAGCTACTTTACAATATTATGTCTCAGTCGGATATGCTTATTTTTTCATTATAGGTATTACTTTTTGCTCTGAATATAGCACTTGGCAATCACAATGCATCGACACTAAAGGTTTGGATTTTATCCATAATAGAATATCTGCTAAAAAATTTTTTAGACAATCAGCTTTAGTTCCTGCCACTTCTAAGACAATAAACTCAAATTCCATAGTGAATCGGATAATAACAGTTTGTTTAGTAGATTTTTAAGATATAGCAGCCCCACTAAGAGTGAACACATAGCCACTAGTAAACTTTATCTCATTTGAATTGGTGATCCAATAAGCATCATTATACCCTTCAAGTATAATAAAAAAATCCACTATACAAAATACCATAATCTATTGTACCTTTCAAATATCTCATCAATCTAATCAAAGCATTCCAGTGATCCTGATTAGGACTGTGTGTATATATACTCAGTCTACATATAGCATAAGCAATATCAAATTGAGTATAATTCATCAAGTGTATTAAACTTCTAATTATTTGAGCATATTCAGACTTAGATATTTTGTTATCTTCATTTCTCTTTATTTATGGATTAACATCAAAAGATGTGGAAATAGGTTGATTTCAAATGTCCAAGTTTTTTAAGATTTTCTCATTGTAATGTTCTTATGATAACATTAAACCTTTATCCAACTGGACTACTTTTATTTCTAGAATTATGTTAGCTCCATCTAAATCTTTTATATCAAAATTTGATGCAAGAAGTTTATTTATCCTTTCAATAATTTCTAATTTAGTTTCAAAAATGAGGGTATCATCAATATATAAGCCAAAAATAATATAATCATTATTTTCAAGCTTAGTATACATATATTTATCTGTATCAATATATGAATAACCATAAGATAACAACAACCTATCAAATTATGTGCTTGTTTCAATCCATATAAAGATTTCACATGCTTACAAATCTTTTTTTCTTGACCAGGAGCTGCACAACCTTTAGGTTGAGTTATGCAAATTTCTTTTTCAAGATCACTATTTAAGAATGTAATCTTTGCATCCATTTGGTAAATAATAAGGTTATCTATGGAGACTAAGACAAATAATATTCTAATAAAAAAAATTCTAGTTACAAGACCAAAAGTATCAAAATAATCTATATTTTTTTTTGAGTATAGCTTTTAGTAACTAATCTTCCTTTAAACTTATCAATAAATCCATCAGATTTTATTTTTCTTTTGAAAACACATTTACATACTATAGATTTAGTTTCTGAAGGTAAATCTATTAGTTTCCAAGTATGATTTTGCATAATAGATTATATCTTACTATTTATTGCTTCTCTTCATAATTGTGCATCTAGTGAGGTTATCGCTTCATTATAAGTTTGTGGATCATTTTTATCAAGAATGTATAAAAACCATCCCCTAGGTTGGTTCTTTTCTTTGCCTTTTACTCCTTCTTAATTCTATACAATATTGTCATTTTTATCATTCTCATATTCATTATTAGGGATTTTATGTATTCTTTCTATACTAACTTTAAGAGAAAAGATATGCTTAAAAAACTCAGCATTTTTGGTCTCAACTATTCTATTAGATTTAAGTATATCACTTCTAAGCACATGAAATCTATATGCAAATTATGAAAAGCATAATCAATAAACATGCAATCAATATTTTTAGAATCTAATTTTTCTTTTCTTTGGATCAGGCAACATCACCTTAGCAAGACATCCCCATACTTTCAAATATTTTATATTAGGTGCATATCCTTTTCATAATTCATAAGGAGTTTTTCTAATTTTCTTGTAGAAAATTTTATTTTGTATATGATAAGCTGATAGAATTGCTTCTCTCCATAAGTTATTAGGAGCACCTGAACCAATTAGCAAAGAGTTCATCATTTTCTTTAAAATTTTGTTCTTTCTTTCAACTATACCATTAGACTCAGATGAATAAGATGGTGTTACCTCATAGATTATTCTTTTTTTTTTACATAATTTATTTGGCAAAGTTAAATCATATTTTCCACCTCTATCAGATCTAACCTTCTTGATTTTCTTATTTAACTAGTTTTCTACTTCATTGTTATACTTTACAAATATATCACTAGTCTCATCTTTATTTCTTAGCAAGTATACCATAGTATATTTAGAATAGTTATCTATGAATATTACATATTATCTTTTTTTTCTTCTAGTTATTGTTTGCTTTATATCGCCTAGATCTATATGAATTAAACCCAATATCTCGTTTACTCTTTCTACTAACTTATAAGACTTTTTAGTAAGCTTAGATTCAGCACAAACTTCATATTTATTCATATTTTCATTAATCAAACCAAAGATTAAGCCAAATTCTTTTATTTTCTTGATATAAGATATGCTAACATGGCCTAATCTACCATGCCATAGATGAATAGAGTCAAGCAAGTAAGCAAAAAAGTGAGAGCTATTCTCATTATTAATAACATCAAGTACATTGAGAGTGAACATTCTTTGATTGCAATGGCCCTTTCCTACAAACATATTATTTTTAGTCATTATGATTTTATCTAACTCAAAAGAGACTTTCACTCCAACCTTTTCTAAAAGAGATAGAAATAAGGTTCATATAGATATCGGGAACATAGAGCACATCAGATAAAGATAGTATTTTACCAAAAGTAAGCTTAAGAAGAATCTTACCTTTTTCGAAAACTGGTGTAAATCGGGAATTACCCATATATACAGTTTCTTCTCCTTCCCCTATTAGTATGTAGAAGGTAAAAATATTTCGATTTCTATATATGTGCCTGGTAGCATCATAGTCAACCATCCAATCTTTCATATTTGCTACCATGTTTATCTGAGAAATGACCACAGCAATAACATCTACCTCTACCAAGTTTGCATTTGGTTTAGGAGGATTATCATTTCTCTTTTTGTGCCTACATTAAGGTGCATGGTGCCTCAGTTTGCCACACATAAAATATGCTCCTTTTTTCTTAAATATTAAATTATTATGGTTCAACTTATTGTCAAATCTGTAGGATTTATTGACATACCTCTTATTGGCATTCCTATTATTGGTGTTATCTCTGGCTGGGCAAGTAGCAAGGTTGGCTTTTGAAGTCACTTGGTTAGGCTTTTCTTCCTTGATTTGGTTTCGATTTCTTTCTTCAAAGATGATATACATGATCACATCTATTAGATGTATGCCCTAGAAGCCAAGTTGGCTGACATATATAATCTTTCTAGTGACATAATTTTATAATTGAATAAATAAAATTGAGTTAATTTTTTATTCATGTTGATATGTGTCCATAAATTATTTAAAAAATTAATAAGATGATGACATATATTCTCAAGAATTAAGAATTTGAGCCATATATCATTGGTGATTAATTTATAAATACTTTCGATCGATAGATCATCATGAGGATGATGATTGATCCAATTAGATTGGTGTACGGATTAATTTTTTCTGGATAAACTAATCTCGAGTCTATAGTATGGAAATATTGGAACGATAGTGTAAGTGATTGTTAGAGAATAATGGTACTAAGCATTATCAATACGAGTAGTCACATGGATATCTATCCACTCATCAGTGACATATTCGATGCTACAGTAGTGTGAGTAGTCATTAGACCTGCGGTGCTTCAGCTATTTATAATAAGACTGCTGTAGTTTGACTACATAATTACTTGATTACCTAGCTATTCAGAATCTTATAGTATATGTTGGCTACAGTAGGTTCGTTATAGGAGTAGGATGTGTACCTAGAATGAATCTATCGATCTTGATAGAAAGGAGTAGTCTTATATTATTCATGAGATTGAGTTTAGAAATTCATGGCCATAGTAGTGAATGATGAAAAAGAATTTTCATAAGCTTTCACATATGAACTCAAGTCGATTGAATATTATATATGATAAATGATGAGGTTTGACAAATTATCCATAACCTCTATCTTGTTCAAACTCACGATAGAAGGATCAAATTATATGGTAATTATACCTAGAGATTCATTATTTAGTTCTGCTAGATTACCACTACATACTGTTAGGTGTCATTGATAGATTGTAAGATCAATAAAAATTATTTTGATGATCGAATAATTCTTAATTGACTGAATTAAAATTGTTCTAATCCATTAAAAGATGTTTCAATGATATTGATGATAGAGATCATAATATATCTTACTATCAGATAGAATTGAATCTATGGGATCATACAAATAAAAAATTTGATCTCGAATTGATCAATTGGACTGGTGAAGTCCCAATTGGATTTGGATTTGGTAACATCCTATTGAATTTAGGAAATCATGCTAGTACATGATTAAACCCAATTCTTCTTTGGACTTGGACTCCCTATTGGATAGGAATTTTGACCAAGTTAATGCATGTTTTGGATAGAGACGAGGACCAAGAGTTGGACCCTCAATCCTTTTTTTTTGGGCATGGAATACTTGGAAAGTAGGGGTGCCAATAGTTGGTGCCCCACCTTAAATTACATGGGATTTCTTGGAGAGAAAGGGTGCCAATTGTTGGCACCCCATATGGTTTTACTGTGAGAAATAAGAAGGGGGTGTGCGCCCCCTTATGGATGAGATCCAGGGTGCACCCCTCTATATAATGTTTTAAGGAAGTGCTAGGGTTTTGGATGAGAAGGAGACTCTTGGCACCTAGGATTTCTTACAGTGAAAAGTTGGAGCGCTTGCCCCAATTTATTTTGACATGAAAACTAAAGAGGGAGGCACCCAGATATCTGAAGTAGAGTCCTTCTGTTTTAAGTCTTTGACTAGTCAAAGGCTTAAAACCCTAGGACTCTTCTTTGTTTGTTTAAGAGATGAGATCTCTTAAAATCTAAAAGGCTCTCACATTAAGAAATATTTTCTACACACCAAGGAAGAGGTTTTCTTACGTCAAAAGAGTTTTGGTGTGTCTCTGCAAGAAATCCCATGCTTCCTCTCATGCCTCCAATAATATTCTCCATGCCCTCCTCTCTCTCTCTCGCTCTTTTTCTTACATACCCAAGAGTTGGGCGAATCTGATTCTCATGTCCCATAGTTGGGCATCCTCTTTTCTATGCTTAAGGGTTTGAGGGTTGATCTACATATTGATGTAGATCTATACCTAAGAAGAGGAGATCTAGATCTATGCAAGAGAAGAGAGAAATCAGATCTAGGATCAAGTGTTGATCCAAAGATCCAAAATCAAGAGTTGATCCAGATGATCAAGATTAAGGGTTGATCGCTGATCAAGGTGCATGCAAGATCCGTTATGGAGATGAAGGATCAAAAATAAGAAGACAGTGCTAGATAGATCTCGAGTGGATATCCATAAAGGTTGGACGCATGTGCGACTGATCAACGAACCTCGGAGCTTTACCATGATTATCAGATTCACGATGGATAGCTACCTACGTAGAGGTGAAGTTGCGATCTTCATCATTACATTATTTTTTATTTTATGTCTTTAATTTTAGATCTTAAAATCATGATTCTGACCTGGATGTATGAGATGTGATCTCATACATGCGCATGTCAGATTGGATCCCTTCCACTGCAATAATTTTTGATCGAGATCCAACACGCGCGGTGGAAATGTTCCTTCAACATCTTCTACGGTCATTTACTTTCTTTTGTGTTTTACTTGTTGCTTGTAGTTGCTTCATGACTTCGATAATTTTTCAATCAAGCATCATGTTGCGTAGAAAGTTAGAAACCCAAGAGAGGGGTGGTGAATTGGATTTTTCAAAAATTTTTAGTAAATTTGAATGTGAACAATTATATGCTTTAATCAAACTAACATGAGGAATTGTGAAGTATATGCAATATGTGTAGCGAAATTAAGTCAATGGCCATAAAGCAAGAATGTAAAATAAGAAAGATAAAATATAATAGAAGCACTAAAAAGTTATAATGATTCGGTACAATCTTACATTAGAATTTCACTATAATCATCTTCATTACAGTGTAATTATTTTATCCGGACTCACAATCAAAGTCAGTTGAATTTTTGGGATCACCAACCACAATCTTACATAATTATTTTTTGGGATCATAATCCAACCAAATTAATTTTTTGGGCTCACTAATCAAAACTGTACAAAGTTCAATTTTGGGCTTGGATAAGCCTAACCCAAGTTTCTTTCATCCTAAAGAAATTTATAAAGAAATCCAAAATATAAGGGATAAGAATTTTAAGCACAAATAGAAAATCAAAAGAAAACTCTTTTAAGTTCAGAGAAGATGCTGATGAGTTGCTCTTTTGATGTTTGAACTTCTTTTCTTTGATACTTGAGAGGATGTAGTTGATGAAAGAGTTGATCTCTCTTGAAAGCTCACTACAATCTTTATACTAAATTTTTCTCTTTTTTTTCCAAAGATATTCAATAACCACTCTGATAAATGATGTACCTCTCTTTCCAATCCTCTTCTTTTCTTTTCAAATAATTTTTTAGTTTCTAATAGGATTGAAAATGGTTGAAGAACGAGTTTTGACTATTGAAAGGGTTAAACTAGCTGTTGGAGTGGAGAAATAGCCATTAGAATAAAATAAAAAAAATAGCCATTAGAGCTGTTCCCATGCTAAGAGTTGACTCTAGCTCCTCAAGAGTCAACTTAAAAAAAAAAGAGGAAAAGAAAATGATAGAGCCTTGGGATGTTTTCATTGAAAAAATTTATCTCCGACATAGAGGTCGACTCCTGTTAAACATGAGTCAGCTTCTAAAGAGGGGTCGACTCCAATAAAATTGGGAGTTGATTTCTCACAGATCTATTTTTTCTTTTGAAATCATAAGTCAACTCCCTGGATACAAAAATCAATTTTTCAATACAAAAAATAGTTCAAGAAGTTTTGATCGAAGGAGAATTGGCTCAAATAAGATAGGAATCAAAGGTAAATCAAATTAATAATCAATAATGATATTTAATCAAAAAAATGAATCAAGTGGGAGATCAAGAATCAATTAATTCAAATATGATAAATTAAGGGAGAACTAAATAAGGGCTCTAAGGATGAGGTTCAACTAGGGGATTGATAAAACTCTAAAAACTATTAAGATACAAATCAGCAACATCTTGCATACAATCTTTTATGAATGAATATCTTATCTTGAAATTTTTAGAACGTGTAATTTTAAGAAATTTCAATAATTAGGTATCTTATGTGAATATCAAAATTTAATTCATAAAATCTATACACAAATAATTTCTTATGCTATTAATCTTATTTTGATGCAACTTTTTTATATGATTAATCAATCAAAACAACATGATATATACACAATTAAAAGAACATACATATGTTAAATAAAAACATAGACTCACTATGAATAATACATCAAACATTCCAAGTAAAGAATAAGGTCATCATAATGAGCATGCATAAATATTAATAGAGCATCAAAATCAATCAACTAAGTAAAATAAATTCAGCAATCAATGATAGTATGATGTCAAAAAGTTTAGCTTTTATCAAATATCATCATCCATTTATTTTGAGTCATAAGCATCTATTTTTTAAGAATTTACTTCTTTTAAGGCATTAGATACGTAGCACACCTATAAAATAATCATTTTCTAGATTTTGGTATCCAAACTTTTTTGGATCTATAGGAGTTAGTGCCATAGTTTCCTTTGAAATTCAAATTTATTTAACAAAAGTATGATCATTTCTATTGATATTACATTCAAAAATTTTATGATCTATTTTGTTACATTTGAAGTAAATAATAGAATAATTTTTATAAGAAACTCTAGCAAACATATTTTTTATATTTTTTTCTTAAAAGATTGAAACTAATTTCAATTTTATTGAAAATAATTTTTGATTGTTCAAGATTAATTGAAGCTTTTAAAAATTAAATATAAAATTTTCAAATATAGACTTCAAGATTTCAATCTCTTTTCTTAGTTTTTTCATTTTCTTCTACTAAAGATTTTTCTTTTTCTTCAGCCAAAAATTTTTTTTCTTTCAAAAGTTCATCTTTTTCTATCAAAAATTTATTTTTTACTTTAGCTAAAAGCAAATTTGATCTTTTAAGCTCTTTATTTTTTTAGCTTTATCGTTTTAAAATCATCTATAAGTTTATGAAAGGCTTCAAGTAATTCTTCAAAAGTAAATTCAAAGAAATTTTTAATGTTCACCTCATTATTATGAGTAATGAGATAATGAGATAAAGATTTGCAATACCTTCCTCCTCTTCTTCTTCATCCGAACCTGAAATGTCGCTAGCTCCCCAAATGGCTTTATAGTTCATTTGGGGTTTCTTTTGAGTAGGAGGCAATCTAGCTTATAATATCTTGGCTTATTATATTGGTAGCATATTATACTTTTTTCTTTATCTTTATTATCAATTATTTCTTCTTAAGGAACTTTCTGAATTTTCTACTGAGTAGCCCCATGTCATCATCTCTATTTTCATTCTCTTCTTCATCTTCATCCTCCGACTCATTGCTTTCTTTGGATTTAGTAGTTAATTTGAATGCAATGGTCCTTTTCTTTGATTCTTCTTCTTCCTTATTTTAGTATATATCCAACTCATGTGTCATGAGTGAACCTGTCAATTCCTCTATGGATAGCTTGCTAAGATCTTACTTTTTGAATAGCTATCACTTTAGCTTCCCAAGCCTTTGGAAAGTACCTAAGAATCTTGTAAATAAGCTCATTAGTAGTGTAAGTTTTGTCAATTTATAATATCTGTAAACCTAAAAAATATGTTAGAAATTAACTCATGTTGTTCTATTTTAAATAATTTATACTTATGAATAAGTAGATTAATTTTCAACTCTTTAACTTGACTTATTGCTTCATGAGTAATTTTCAATCTATCCCAAAATTTTTTTTGCAGAAATACAAGCAGATATTCTATTAAATTCATTAATATCTAAAGAATAATAAATAATATTTATAACTTTTGCATTCATTTGAGCCATCTTCTTATCAAATTCATCCCAATACTTTTTTAATTTAGGAGAGGGTACTCTATTGATTAAATTATGGGGGCATGAGGTTCATTAGTTATGACTCCCTATATATCATAATCTAATGCTTATATAAAAATTTTCATGTGTGCTTTCTAAAACGTATAATTTATGCCATTGAACAATGATGTCTAGAAGTTGATTGTTCTTCGACAAATAAAAAATCAATTGGGATTGCCATGATCTTTAGCTCAAGGTCACTATGTCAATAAAGATACCAGAGCATTTATTTTGATACCAATTATTGTCCAAAATATTAACAATTCAAAAAGAGGAGGTGAATTAAATTTTTCAAGAACTTCTAGCAAATTTGAATTGGAACAATTATACACTTTAATCAAACTAACTTGAGTGATTGAAAAGTATATGCAATGTGGAGTAGCAAAATTAAGTTAATGAATGCCAAATAATAATGTAAAATAAGAAAATCAAAGCATAACATAAACATAAAAATTTTATAGTGATTCTGTACAATCCTGCATCTATGTCCACTCCCTAAACTCCACTTAAAAATTTCACTATAATCATCCCAATTATAGTGCGATTATTTTATCCAGATTCACAATCAAAGTCAATTTATTTTCTGGGATCACCAATCACAATCTTACATAATTATTTTTTGAGATTACAATCCAACTCAGTTGATTTTTCAGACTCATCAATTAATATCATACAAAATTTAATTTTGAGCTTGGATGGGCCTAACCCAAGTTTTTTTCACCCTAAAGAAATTTATAAAGAAATCCAAAATATAAGAGATAAGAATTTTGAGTACAAATAGAAAGACAAAACAAAACTTCTTTTAAGCTCAGAGAAGACGTTAATGAGTTGCTCTTTTGATGCTTGAACTTTTCTGCTTTAATACTTGAGAGGATGTAGTTGATGGAGGAGTTGATCTCTCTTGAAAGCTCACTAAAATTTTTACACTAAATTTCTTTCTTTTTTTTTTCAAAGATATTCAATAATCACTCCAATAAATGATGTATCTTTCTTTCCAATCCTCTTTTTTTCTTTTCAAATGATTCTTTAGCTTTTAATAGGATTGGAAGTAGCTGGAGAATGAGTACTTTTGACCATTGGAAGGATTGAACTAGTTGTTGGAGTGAAGAAATAGCCATTGATATAAGACAGAAAAACTAGACGTTATAGCTATTCATGTGCTAGGAGTTGACTCTAGCTCCTAAGGAGTCGATTCTAGCTTCTAAGGAGTCAACTCAAGCATCATCCTTTTCATGAGTTGGCTCACCTCAGGTTTGAGAAATTCTTCATTTTATCTTTCTGAGAGAGTCGGCTTGCTTTCTTCATAAGTCAACTCGATCTGTCTAAGAGTCGACTTGACTTCTTCATGAGTTGGCTTGAGCTAGAATTTTGAAAATACAATTCTCTATTTCTACTAAAAGAGTTGACTTGACCTCCATAGAAGTCGATTCATAATCTGTGCCAGTAAGCTCCAACGTGCCAGAGTGGACTCTTCATACTATAGGGTCAACTCTACTTGACCAGACTTTAAAAATTTATTTTTTAAATTACTTTGGCTTAGCATTTTGAAAGAATTTTTTTCATGAATAATTTCTTCATTATAAGCATTTAGGAGATCCTACATCCATTGTTGAAATATATGATTAGTACTATTTTTACTCAATATTTTGTTAGCATCAAAATCAATCTTAGGATAAGTAGGTCAATACACCCTATCACAAATTCTTCTTGCAATATGATTTCCTCATTTTTAAGATCTTCTAATAGTTTGTGATACTCATTGGTTTGAGATCTAATATCTTTCTTATTAGTCATTTGAAACAGTAAGAAATTTTTATAGCAAATTTTTGGGTCCCAGCATCTTTTACCACATACTTCTTATTCACAGATTCTTAGATCTCTTAGCCTCTTTACAAGGACAATAGGCATTAAAAAGGTCATTGGCTAGCTACTGAGAATGGTGTGCTTATATACCTTATTAGCATGCTCCCAAAATCTTAATAAGTTTTCATAATTTTTCAATTTTTTTCTTAGGCTTTGATTTAGTCAAGACAAAAGCTAAACCAATCATATCTAGAGAAGAGAAAGCCCTTTCCGACTATCTTCTAAAATGACTTCTACTAAAGGTTGCAATTTTTGAAGTATCAGGAAAAGCCTTGGTAGTGATAAGAGTATTATCTATTTTTAAAATCTACTATTAAGAATGTTAGAAAAATATATTAGAAAATGGATTACAATAAAAATTGTTAGATAAAATACTTATCGCTTGAGGTATGATGTTATTGTCCTTAAGGATAGATTTTACCCCTCAGAGAATAAATCTTGGTGCAACAGGCTCATAGGCAACCACCCTTCTAGGGTATAACAAATACATCTCAATTATGTGCACTCATGATATGAGATCTCAAGAACATGTAACTTTTTTTGATCTAAAAAATTTTAATAGAAAATTATATAAATAAAACTTTTTGGAAAAGGAGAATAAGCTACGAGAGCTATTACAAAAAGATGAGAGTTATATTTTGATACAAGAACATTGACCTATTTAAAGGCACGGACTATCATACAAGAAAGAAATGATATTTGTGTTTAAAAAAATTCAATCTTTAAAATAAGTTATTTTAACATTTAAAATCAGATTTGAGGGCTTGTGAATTAAAGCCAAAATTCTTATAATTATTGATTTTGAAAACTATCACACTAATAGGGAATAGAATATCAAGGCAATCATTGATTCTCTAAAATATTCATAGTATAATAGGCAATAGGATATCGATAATTACTGATTTTCTAAAACTATCATAGCATAATAGGCAAATAGGATATTATGACAATTATTGATTTTCTAAAGCTGACATAGCATAATAAGTAATAGGATATCATGATAATTATTGATTTTCTAGAACTGTTATAGCATAATAGGTAATAGGATATCTTATTTAAAGCAGTGCAAACAAAAACTACAATCTCTATTTTTAGGCCTTGACTTTTTCTAGCTATAAACAGCTATAAATCTACAAAACTTTTACACCACATACAAAAAAATCATGATTGACATAAAACAAGCAAAACACCCTATGGTTCTAGGCTATGATGCTATCATGTAATATATTTTGAACTTTTAAAATATTAAAATAAATTCACAACATTAATTACCTACCTACTGAGCTTAGGGGCAAGAATTTTCCACCAATGTCATTCCAACCATCTATTAGAAACCTAGCATGTTTGGGCATAAGATATTTATTCAACAACCTTCTAATCTTGTAAGATCTTCTCTTATTTTTTTGATTTTGTTGACTTATATATTTTATACTTCTACAATTGTGGGATAGAATGAATTCCACCGAATCTGAAATCTCGCATATTTGGCCTTATAGAAAAATATAATAGGAATTTCTTTTTCTTATCAAGAGGGAGTATTCCTACCTTGGATGAGGACAAACTACTGATGATATTACTCAGTCATGAGGGCTAAAAAAGTTACAGCAGTTGTTGTAAGTCATGAGCCTTAGGTTGTGTTCTTTTTGGGAAGGATGCCTTTCTTTTTAGTTGAAGTTGAGACTTGCTGTGATTGCCTTTACCACAGTTGTCATAATGGTATGATGGTTTTTGGCCATGCTTGAAGGATTGGTAGCGTTAGGTGGTGGATGGAACGTTGATGTTCTTTCTTATAACAAAAGTTCATAGGTTTTGTTAACTACGGGAAGAGGACCATTAGGAGATTTTGACAGTACACTATATGGTAAGTATCGTTCAAACCCATCAAAACTTAACTAGCTAATCACTATGAAGGAGATCAGTATGTGTTGAAGGCTCCATATGTATATAGTGTAGGAATCATTAGAGGACAACTAATCCCAATAGTCTTTCAAGCTTATATAACAGGAAGCAAGAGGAGTATGTGCCTTGTATAGAATGTTTGAATTCCAAAATATGTGGTAGGATATGTGTGTGCGTGTGAGAGTGTATATATTATATGTATGTATGTATAGAATATATTTTGGATTTGATAGGATTGACTCAACAATAAAATTATAGAAATATAGAAGCGTACATGCCAACAAATTGAATGAGAATAAGAAAAGATTTTGAATGATTGGTAGGTTGTTGAATGAGACGATATCTTGTAGCTGAACAATAGGTTTTCCATGGATGTTTGTAATGGCATTGGTGGAGAGGATCTCGTGCATAAGTTTGGTTAGATTGTGAATGCAATCATGGAATCACCCATCCAAATTTGATACCTCAGTAACATCTGGGAAAAAAATATAATTCGAAACGAGGCTTTGAAGGACATTTGGCAACAGAATTTCTTCATTGAGAGCGGTGTCGAAATATTGAAAGTTTACATCTACCCTCCGCATGCTGACTAGAATCGCTTTAAATCGTCCTAAATTCCTGCTGCGTTCAGCCTCAAGGCCAGACTAGTCGTATAACATTCATACCGGTCTTGCTATCCTGTCATGTCATCATTGTTGCCATAGATTATTGCTGTCTCATATAATTATTTTTTTGTATAAATATAACCCATGTATTCAAATTAATATTTTGACTGGATAATTTTTTTAAGAGACAAACAAGAAGGTTGGGGGTTGATAGTGCAGCATAGCGTTTGGTGGGGCCAAGTATGGCTGGAGGTGATCCATTTTTGTTTTGGTGCAGTTTTCGCATGTTTGGGGCCACATATTGCCAGCATATGCTGCCCGCTGAATGGTACAACCTGGATGGTATGGGCTGTACTGCTTACTTTTATTACACTGAAAAAGTAGTACTATATACAAATAGGGAATAATAGTTTTATTTTGACATTAATAACTGCCAGCTTCATATCATTTTAAAAAATAAAAATTTATTGAATACATAATAAAATGATTTCAGTTCCACAAATTTTTGTCCAAGGTTGAAGGTAGCTTATAACTTCGTAACAACTGTTGGTAACTTTATATATATATATATATATATTTTATATATATATATTTAATGTAATTGGGACAAGCATAGGGATGTGCCCTTATGTTCTTATCCAATATCTTGCGTTTTATAAAAATATTATCTGAAAAAGAAAAGGAATAATTCGATCAAGCCGAGAAGGCGGAATGCGTGTGGTCCCCACAACAGAAAGCCTGGATTCGAGGCGTCTACTGGGTGACTGGCCATTTTTGGTCCCACCCCTGAAATTTCAAAAATTCCGTCGTATACATTATTCAATGCAAACAATAGGGATAGAAACAAAAGCCCCACAACAACAAGGCAACAGGCCCAACGAAGGCGGTTTCTCTGCCGCCCCCCTCTCTCTCTCTCTCTTCTCTCGTTTGTGCTTCTCCCTCCCTCTTCCAAATCTCTTCCCTTTTGGGAAAGCGCAGCAAAAGAGGGCACTGCGCCACTCCATCTTTTTGAGGGGTCGCTCTGTCCCTTTGGTTCCTCAACCCACCCACCAAAGGACACACAAGACAGGGAGTTAGAGGTGAGAGAGAGCGATAGAGAGAGAAATATGAAAGGAGTGGTCTCACAAGAAGAAGGCAGGGAGGAAGGAGGGAGCGTTACCCTGGATGATCTTAAGAAGAAGATGGCCGAGTTTGCAAGAGAAAGAGACTGGGACCAGTTCCACAGTCCCAGAAACCTCCTTCTAGCCTTGGTACCATTCTCTCTCTCTCTCTCTCTCTCTCCTCTCTCTGCCCCCCTCTCACTCTAAACCTCTATTTTCTTCCCCTATAATCCTATTCCTTTGTCTCTTCATCCATTACAACGGGATGAAAGTTTTGCTCATCCTTTCTTTGTTAATGTTGTTTTATTTTTATTTTTATTATTTTTGATATGTTTTGTTTGGAGGAGAAAGGAATGGCTTTGGTGGCGCTTGGTTAAAGGACCCTTGGGTTGCATTATTTTGCACCCGAAAACCAACCTTTTCTCTTCCTTTTGGTGGGGGTGGGGGAGTAACAGTTTAAAACATTCCCAAAGGAAGCAAAAGGGTTGGGGGGGAGGGTGGTGAAGCTAATATGCATCAAGTACTGATATCATTCCCTTTTGTTGTTCCTTTCCCTTTTATTTCTGAGCCCACCCCCGGGATAAGGAGGAAACCATCTTCCTTCTCTCTCTCATCTTTTTCTTATTCTCTTCTTCTCATCTTTTTGTGTTCTTGGTTGGTGTTGGAGGAAGGTGGGAGAGGTGGGGGAGCTGTCAGAGATTTTTCAGTGGAGAGGTGAGGTCCCCAAGGGCCTCCCAGACTGGAAGGAGGAGGAGAAGGAGCATCTCGGGGAGGAACTCTCTGATGTGCTGCTGTACCTTGTGAGGCTCGCAGACATCTGTGGGGTGGACCTTGGAAAGGCTGCCCTCAGGAAGGTGGAGCTCAATGCCCTCAAGTACCCTGTTCACCAGTGCAAGGGCTCTTCAAAGAAGCACACCCACTACTCCAACTCCAATTCCAACACCAATAGCAACGACAATACCTGTTTCCTCGCTGAGCACTCCAACAATGGCCCTTCTGAGGGGCTCTGATGTACAAGTCTTTTTGGATTTGGTGTCTTTCAAGCGGTGGTTTTGTACAGACTATCTTCTTGTGGCCTAAAGGGATAGATGGACAGATAGAGAAGAAGACATGTTTATTTTGGCTTTTAGCTTTTCTGTTTTGGTTGCATGGAAACCATCTGGGGTGGTAAATGGAGTGTAGAAGACAATGTGGGCAAAACACTTCACATGCAATGCTTTTTTGCTCTATTTCATGTTTCAACTTGCAAGGACTTCATTAATTTGTATGCTGGCCTTTTTTTCTCCAGGCTTCTCCTGCCTATCTTTGCAGGGTATATGAAATCCACACTGCTGTCTTTCATAATTGCAGTCCTTCACTGCAATTTTGCTTTTGGTGGATGGTGTTCTGCCAAGAAACATAGAAGTGCAAGGGCAACAGGTACAGGTTTCTTGTCTGCCACTTGGCAGGGATAAGAGTCTGGTGGGACCCCTATATGGATTCTAGTTCTCAACTTTGTATGTCATTCTTTTCTGTTCTTTTCAACCCACACTGCCTTGTGGTATGAGGTTCCATGACTTGGTCGTGGAATTAGTTTGGAAGGTGTCTGCTTGGAAAGCTGAGTTTGACTTGGCTTCTCCTGTGGCTGGCCCCAGCAATTACCTGGATGTTTCGGGAGTAGGGTTGTCTTCCACATTTTTACGTTGGTTTACAATGTGAAATAAATCATTCTATTTTTAAAAAAAATCTTTGTTTTATGTTGTGAAATATATTTTTGCCTTTTATTTTGCTCTTTTGTTTATAGTTGAATGAACTTTGCTTTCTCTTTTACTTGTAGCAGAACATATTCTATTCTTTTATTTTTTGTGTTTTATTGTATTTTTTTTACTTTCTTGTTTCTGTCTTCCCAGCTATTCGACATGAGCAAGAGCTTTCAATCAAAAAAAGCCAAGAGCCAGTTATTACGTTTGACTTGTATTCTTACCTTATTTCTAGTTGTCACTGCCAACCTTTCTATAACTCCTAATCTTTCTCTCTGTATTCATACTGTAGCAGCAACCTAATCTTTAGTTTGTTCTTTCCCTCCTCTTCTTGCTGCACCTTTCAACATCCTCTTTTGAGCTATCCTTTTCTTTTCTAGTCTACTCTCTTTTGCGTGCAGGTCTATGTTTCAAAACTAGCACCATTCATTTAATAAGCTCTGATGAATCTTTTGTACTTTGTTCAATATATAAGAATCATTTGGTCGGCAGCATTTATATTATTGGTCAATTAATAGTACATTGCTGATTCATGAAAATGATTAATTTTTCTTCAAATTGATTTGTCATAGAATATTAATCTGAGTTTGAGTCAAAAGAGTCGGTTGGTTTGCTAGACACAGTCATCATGGGTATACCATTATTTTTCAACACTGGTCCAAAATTTTCCTTTCAGCTATCATACTTTATATGACAGTGTCATCTTGGCCAATTGCATGAACTTCTGTTTCGTTAAGTGGATTCGGCTTCAAATTTTGCCTGCTGTATGATTTTATGGCTGCTTAAGAAGTCAATGTTTCAGATTGGATTTCAAATGGGAAATTTGATCATGGAATTTCATTATCTGCTTAAGTAATTGATGTACTATGATATGCTTAGTTGCTTGCATTATTTCTTTTTATTCTTTTGCCCTTTTTGTTTATTGCGCTACCATTTTATGAGCAGGAAAATGAGAAGTTGCAGAACAGAAGCCAATTTGTTGCTAAGCGATTTACATGGTAGATATATCTATCTAATTTTATCTACTAGATCATCGTGTCACTAATTTCTTAAGTGCAGAGGTGGTGTTGCAGTTTAGCTGTGATCTTAGCAATTTTTGCAGCTTGATTTGCTTTTTATATTTTGATTTCTAGGATGCCAAAATGCTAATATCTTAGTGCATATATTAATACAAATTCGTTACCGTGTGCTTTTTTTCCCTTCCATGGGAGATCGTTTTCATCATTTTCTTAAAATTATTTTCTAAATAATTTAACACAAGTTGTCATGTGACTACATGTACTCTGATCCTCTTTCAAGTGGCAGTAGTAGTGCTGATCATAATCTGCTCCTGAACGAGTTAAAATATTTGGGATTAGATTCTTTTTTATTTGAATATTAACCAAATAGTGATGTTTACAGTGACCCTGCACTGCAATTAATTATGGCCGTATGGGTGTTATGCTCTCAGAACATTGGTAGGCCCTATGTGCGTGAGTGTGTATTTGGTTTGGAGTTTACAAGCAAGAGCTAAGAATGGGATGGTTTATGCATAGAGGCAATCAATAGTGCAGTATTAAGATTTGGAACAACAAATGGATGCAAGGCATCAGGCATTAGAACAAGTAATTAGATTTAAGAACTTAATACCTTAGTCACTTGAATGGCATTCGGGTTGGGCGTGAGACTAGACTTTACTGTAATTAATTAGAGCTGCAATTTAGGCCAATGAGGTTGTTTTTTGAGGTAGTCCATCAAGCTAAATTCTATCTGTAGCTATGTAGCTTATTCTAGCAAGAGATAATCCTTCTACTTTATCTATATACGGTGGCAAGGTCCCGGCAGGAGCGCAGCATTACAGCCTATTGAGCAAAGTTATTTTCAGCATCCATGATATTTTTCTTTTAAGCAATATTTTCAGCATCCATAATCATTAGCCTCATGGGTGACTCTGTGGTAATCCTATATCTATCAAGAGGATTTATGGCTTTACTAGTTGGCTAAAATGGCAATTCATGCATCGCATTGTTATTAAAATTGGTTTTTGTATGCCTCTAGGCCGATGTAATTTCTTCTTCCTTGGTCCCTTGGCTAGGAAAAAGATGTTGCTCTTTTGTCTTTTTACCCCAGGGAGCAACTTGCATCAATTTCACCTGACTTTCAACATAGTTTTGCAGCACCTAGAAAATTGTTAACCTTGCATTCTTTTCTCTGATTATGACACCTAATTTAGTGCTTAAAATCCTCCTTGTTCAACAGTGCCTTGTGATAGTTTCCTATAAATCTTGATTCTTCCAACTGAAAAATTATTTACAGCATGCGAAGTGAGATTTCAAAAGCCTCCGCTTAGAGGTTCCTCATTTAGTTGTAGGCGACTTTAGCACAATCTTGATTACAGTAGTACAATGTTGAGTTGCTATTTAATTATGCATGGCTGATCTGGGTGATTGTATATTCCTCAACTAATCTACTTGATATAGGCTATTTGGAAATTATCTGGGAGTATTAGGACCACATTGAGGAAATGAGCCACAAACTCTCCTGAGTCGAGCCTCTTCCTGAATCAAGAGTTCCGCTTGCATTTAGAGACGTTCCATCTGACTGCATGGGCACCACCTTGATTCCTGCATTCTAAAAGAGGTGTGATTCGATTCCCATAAGACTCTTCGGATACAAATGAGATGACCTTTATAATGTAAATAAGAAACTCTTACATCTCAACTCTTTCATTGAGTTGCGCGCACTCCATTCAAAAATACTCCCACAAGTCCGGTGGAAGTCAAATCATCTACACAAATAGTTGTCGCCGCCATTGCGTAGTTTTTTCTTTTCCTGAATGTGATACTTGAACTAATCTACTTGAAATAGGCTTCGCATGCAAATCATTCATTTCGACTAATGGGCCTGGCCGAGCTTGCTTGTAAATATTGAATGATGTAATCTGTTGAGTGAAACACTTGGCGTCTTTCACAGACATTAACTTATACCGAAGGTATTCATCTAAGCCTGAGACCTTTCAAGTTCAGAAACTTTTGGACTGAAGTCGAAGGAAGTTGTTCCACAGGCATGGCATAGGGAGACATGGCTTGTAGAATAACAGGTTCTGAGCTAAAAATTTAGCAGTTGGGTCACATATGTGAAACGAAAAACATAAATTGCCATAATACAAGAAATTTTATCCTAGAACCTGTTCTAAGTACCATTGGTTGAAGCGTACATTTGAATGTTTTAGCAAAACCTTGGAGTCATTTAAGGTTAGCCAGTTAATTATGACTCTATTCCTTGTACTTGGAGACTGCAGGATATTCTTGGAAGGATAGTGACTATTGTTTGTTGCTATCTCTGCTCATGAAAAGCAATGTTGTAGGATGGTCGCCACTGATCTTCCTTCTAAGAGTGAAAGAGCAAGGAGATAAATGATTGACATGCCAATGTGGTCTCTGGTAGATCATGCAATGGTTCATCTATAGGTCAAGCAACCGTGAACATGAAAGAATTTTCACAGGTTACATTGATGGCACTTGTGTCTCATCTTACACAACTCATGATTCTGCATCGTTGCATGAACCCTGATATTATAAATTGGTGTTGTATTGCTAACATATTTTTCAACATAGAAGAAAAATAGTGTACCATCAAAAAGTTGCAAGTTGAAGTCAGATCTAAGTAATAGCATTTTGGATGAAGAATCACATTGTTATCTGCTCTCTGGAGATCATAATTACTGATAGTTTAAAATCAATAACGAATTCAACATAGCTGAAGAGACGACAAATTAGAGGTTAATATTTGGTTGATTTGCTTCATCTCGTTGCTTGCTAGCAATGAAGAATGTGACTTCATTATGACAAGTTTCTTGATATAATAATATAGAACATTTATTGTGTAAATCAAATTGTGGTAATGACTAATTCCTTTAAAAGCATAAAGACTTTGATCATGCGTTGTGCCACCATATTCCTCTTGCACAAGAATATCTTTCATACCAACAACTTGGAAGAATAAAACATAGATGTGAACATAAAAACCAATTTAAAGAAATGATTATGTTAAGCAAATATCAGTGCAGTTATATTATACTTCACGAGGTTTTAGATACTAAGGAGCCAAGTGGATATAATGTTCATATTCGTCTCATTTAGTTGAAATTATTTATATCTAATTATCTTTTTACAGAAAATATTTATAATAAAAAAATTGTAAATTTTCTTACGACTAAAACACATATTGTGTGATAAGTCATAATAGTGATATGATTCTGCACATTAATAGCATTTTATTTATTTTACCTAGATACTTAATGCAAAATGTTTTAGCATCCAAACATTTTCTTCATATAAATAAAAGTAATTGCAACCTTCAAACAAGTTCCTTTCTCCATCTTTCTCAACCAGAGTTTCCCAATATCAAATTAGACAAAACTATCAGGGAGCATTATTATGCACTTACATATTGGGATATTGAAGGAAACTAATATAAATAATTAAGGGCTTATGACCTTTAATAAAGGTATTTACTTTAGTATTTATGTATTTTTGTAAAATAGTTTTTGAACCAATATTTCTCATAAAAAAATATTTAGATAATAATTTAGAAAAAACAATATACACCTTCAAATAAGAAAATTGGATTCTATGAATTGTAGTAATCAAGACTGGACTTACGGGAGCCGGGCTCCGTCACCAACTTCAACTGCAGAAGGATTCCGCCCGGACTTCTACGAAAGCCGGGCTCTGTCCACGGCTCCAACCTCAAGAGGAACTCCGCCCGGACTCCTACGGGAGCCGGGCTCCGTCACCAACTTCAACTGCAAAAGGATTCCGCCCGGACTTCTACGGAAGTCGGGCTCTGTCCACGGCTCCAACCTCAAGAGGGACTCCGCCCGGACTCCTACGGGAGCCGGGCTCCGTCACCAACTTCAACTGCAGAAGGATTCCGCCCGGACTTCTACGGAAGCCGGGCTCTGTCCATGGCTCCAACCTCAAGAGGGACTCCGCCCGGACTCCTACGGGAGCCAGGCTCCGTCACCAACTTCAACTGCAGAAGGATTCCGCCCGGACTTCTACGGAAGCCGGGCTCTGTCCACGGCTCCAACCTCAAGAGGGACTCCGCCCGGACTCCTACGGGAGCCGGGCTCCGTCACCAACTTCAACTGCAGAAGGATTCCGCCCGGACTTCTACGGAAGCCGGGCTCTGTCCACGGCTCCAACCTCAAGAGGGACTCCGCCCGGACTCCTACGGGAGCCGGGCTCCGTCACCAACTTCAACTGCAGAAGGATTCCGCCCGGACTTCTACGGAAGCCGGGCTCTGTCCATGGCTCCAACCTCAAGAGGGACTACGTCCGGACTCCTACGGGAGCCGGACTTCGTCACCAACTTCAACTGCAGAAGGATTCCGCCCAGACTTCTATGGAAGCCGGGCTCTGTCCACGGCTCCAACCTCAAGAGGGACTCCGCTCGGACTCCTACGGGAGCCGGGCTCCGTCACCAACTTCAACTGCAGAAGGATTCCGCCCGGGCTTCTACGGAAGCCGGGCTCTGTCCACGGCTCCAACCTCAAGAGGGACTCCGCCCGGACTCCTACGGGAGCCGGGCTCCGTCACCAACTTCAACTACAGAAGGATTCCGCCCGGACTTCTACGGAAGTCGGGCTCTATCCACGGCTCCAACCTCAAGAGGGACTCCACCCGGACTCCTACGGGAGCCGGGCTCCGTCACCAACTTCAACTGCAGAAGGATTCCGTCCGGACTTCTACGGAAGCCGGGCTCTGTCCACGGCTCCAACCTCAAGAGGGACTCCGTCCGGACTCCTACGGGAGCCGGGCTCCGTCACCAACTTCAACTGCAGAAGGATTTCGTCCGGACTTCTACGGAAGCCGGGCTGTCCACGGCTCCAACCTCAGGAGGGACTCCGTCCGGACTCCCACGGGAGCCGGGCTCCGCCGCTGACTTCAACTGCCGGTAAGATTCTGGACTTCTATAGGTGCCGAACCTCGCTACTGACCCCAACTGCGAGTAGACTTCGTCCGGACTTCTACAGGTGCCGAACCTCGCTACCGACCCCAACTGCGAGTAGACTTCGTCCGGACTTCTACGGGTGTCGAACCTCGCTACCGACCCCAACCAAGCTCCGACCGACAATTCTGGACCCACTGGCAGGCTATATTAACGACCATAATTCTGCTCCACTTCTTGCGGTGGACCCTACGCGACCTCATCACTCCCTGACAGGCTATATTAACGGCCATGATTCTGCTCCACTCCCTGCGGCGGATCCTGTGTAATTCCACCACCCCCAGATGAGTCACGACAGCGGATGCCGCTCCACTCCTCGCAACTGATTCCACGTGGCGAGCTACGGCGATAGCCACGATTCCGCTCCACTACCTTTCGCAATAAATTCCTCCTGACTATGGGCGGCCCACTACCAGACGGTTACGAACGTCGCTATCAGTCTGTGGCACCCTCCGCCTATAAAAAGGGGGACCCCAGATACGTTATTCTCTAAGCTCTCATCTTTTTTATCTAAAAACTCTGCTAAATTCTCCGTTCGAGCACTCCATTCTTGTTGAGGCAGAGAACTGACTTGAGCGTCGGAGGGTCTTGCCGGAGCAACCCCACCTCCGGTTTAGACTTCCTTTGTAGGTCCCGACGGCGATCGCGACTTCCTCGACTCCAGCTTCTCCGGCGCAAACATAAGCTATAGATTTTATGTTTATTATATAATTTCTTATGCTTATCTTTATATATTTTATCTCAATTTAGATTATTAATATCTCCAAGTAAACTTAATAGAGTTGGACTTTTTCCGTAATAGAAAAATGAAAAGAAAAAGGCAATGCAACTAATCCGAGGAAAAGAGGTGAACATGATTGAGCAGCAAGAGTTATAATTAGATTAATTTTGGAATGCTATCCTCACCCCCAATCAATCAGAAAAATAGTTACCATTAGATGAATTTAGTGCTTTATACTTTTCTTGAATTAACAACATTTAATTCCAATTTCATCAAGATTTGGGGAATTAAAGGTATTTAGGAAAGCATGTGTTTGTTATCAAAGCCATATTTTTGATTGATGGGAAAATGGTTGATGATAACATTTTTTTAGATTTCCTGTATGCCTGAAGTATGACAAATAACTTTTTTTTTAGATCCATTCCTGGAAATGCTAGATACTAACTCCATCAATAAAATCTAAAGCTATTAGTTCAAATGACATAACAAGATCTACACTACTACTATAATACATTTTTATATTTATTAATCTAATGTAACATTGCACGTTAGAGGCGGCCTGAATGCCCCTACTAAACATAAAAGAACAAAAAAAATCATAAGAACGTCAGCCATGACCAAAGTAGATATCCGCAAAGATAGATGCTAAGTAGATTGAAAAAAAAATATTTCTAGCAATTTGTTGATTTATTGCATTCCCTAAAGGCGTGAGAAGCTGTGAAAGTGTCCACTTACGCAACACAATGAAGAACATCTTGAAGAATGAGATGGAGAGCTTCTAAGAACCATGAGGGAGGTTTCTTCGAGTACTAATATATCTAGTTAATGATTGATAATGAATCCATGTAAATCCAAGATGATAGTTAGCTATAATTAATCTATACCTGGTTGCTTGAAGCTTTGCTTTTTGTTATTAAATTGGCATGAGAGTTCATCGACCCTGCATATACAAGATGATATCATGGTGACCCCTGATGATGTAACCGAACCTTGTAGCAGCTTCAGACTATGGTGCATCAAAATTGAGTTTAACTAAATGAATAATTGAAAGAGAGCTTATAGAGCTATGAACGCTCTATGCTTCCTTGGTTCCAATTGTAGTTGTTGGCCTTTGAAAGAATTCAATTAAATCCTGCTGTTCTAAATTACAAAAATCCACTAAATTGGTGACCTTTCCTTGGAAAATATGGTCATTGCTATTTGTCTATATAAGCCAAGCAACAAACAAGTAATTTGTAATATTCAGTAATCCTCTGATTAGTAGTTATACCAATTAAAACTTTGTAATATTCAGTAATCCTCTGATTAGTAGTTATACCAATTAAATGCTGCAAGCAATTGAATTGCGGCATAGTTGTATTTATTCTCTTCACTGTGGCCTGGACTTCCATTCCTAATGGTGCAATGAACCTCTAAAATGAAGTGTCTTGCAACAAGGCCTCTCCTAGCCTACTTTTCACCAAAACACTTGTGCCCTTGGAGTAACTATTAATTTTCAAATCCAACCAAGATTAGAACCAATTTCATTAAACTCTGTATGAACAATCATACTGTACACCTCTTTTGGCTTCAATTTAAATCCATCAAAATATTGCCATACTAGGCAGTCCTCACAAGGGATTCTTGGGATGAGAATGACCTTAACTTCATCAACCATATCATTTGAAAAAAACTGATGAAGCAACCTGACATTCCAAAAACCATTTTGTATTAAATGGGAGACTTTCCAATCTTCATGACATGAGTCACAATTAAGTGGTAACACACATTTATTAATTGGCAAGTTGGTTTACCATAGATCCTACAATGAATTAAAACTCTAATCATTACCAATCTGCTATTAAAATGTCATGCTCTCGATCCAAGAGTGGTTACAACAACCATTACATACTTATAGAGAACTTTTCCTACAAGCATGTTCAGACATCTCATCATGATATTATGAAATAAATAGTATAACAGATAATAAATTAACTCTAAAATTTAACTAACTAAATTCAACTTTAATCCATCAAAAAATTTCAATAATATTCAAAAGATCTTACATCAATTAGATCTTAAAACATAATATTGTAAAACATAGTCATAAATCTAAATCTAAACTTTCTTATATTGTCAAATCTCGCTTCTAAACTTACTTTTAAATTAGTATCCATATTTGGAACTAAGTATCCATATTTGGAACTTAGTATTTGAATTTGAGAAAGAAAGAAGAGATAGTGAGAACGATAGACAAATAAGCAACGAACACTTTAGCTACAGAAATCAAGTGATAATAGTATATTGAAAATAAGCTTGTAGAGTACATCAACTCAAAATCCAATTCAAAATATAGTATTCAAATAATAAGCATGTAGATCCAAACTTTTCAAAATTTAAATTCTGTTCATAAATTAATTTCTTTCAAAACATCACATTCATCTCGATAGCTATAAATTTAATCAAAATACCACTGCATAACCCCAATAGTAAGATATCAAAATACAAGCATTTACCGTAGAATATCAAATTACTAGTGTTTAACCATCTCACTGGCAGGGGATCAAATTACCAATGTTAAATCATCCTACTGGTAAGGTATTGAAGTATCCGTATTTAACCGCTCCCTTAGCAGTATATAGAAGTACCGATAGTTATCGCCCCACTGATGGGTATTGAAAAATAGTTTGGTCATAAGTTAAAATCCATCTCAAAATAAAACACTTTTCAAAGACATATTTCATAATCCAAATTGAACAACTCACAAAAATCTTGCAACATCGAAATCAATGGAGTACAATCCATATCAAATTCAACATATTTGATCATAAATCATTTACCATTTTAGAAAAAGACATATTCAATAATTAAAAATGCAATGCATCAATTTTATAAATCATGAATATTTCAATATAAAAAATATTTTATAATTGATCAGTGAATCTAGAAAATATGAAGCATTAATTATGTTGCCATTGAAACTAATCAATTGATCAAATTAATCTTGAGAATCTTTTGAGGATCTATCACCGTTGCATCGAAAACTTGTGCATCTTGCTGTGTAAGAGCATAGACCCTTCATTGGGTCTAAGATTTTAGATTTTTATCATTATTTTATTCTATAATTGGAACAATCTGACTTTTCATTCTTTCTGGACATTCAACTATTTTGTGGCCTTTTTGACCACAACCAAATGATATACTAGCATTGCAAAGATAATCCTTTTTACCATTAGCTCTACCATATCTAAAACACTTGGTACTATCAAACGACTCAGGGTTATCACTTGCTGATCTCTTGTTGGCACTTTCAATATTTCTATTCCTCTTTCCTTGAGATTGATTTGATCTGTTTCTCTTCTTTTAATTTTTTTCTCTTTCTGCATACTCCTTATTGACTTTCCTTTAATTATCAATATTTTATTCACTACATTTGCATAAATAATTAATTCATATGACATCACTTGCTTTTTAACTTCTATCTTTAGTCCCATATCAAATTGATATACTCGATCACACTCATCTTCGACAAACCTCGGAGTAAATAAATTTAACTTCATATTTTACAACTATCATATTCTTTTATTTTAGATAAATAAATTTTTACTCTTTTTAAGCCCTTGCACTTTAAGGAGAATGCTGGTCATAAAACTCTCTTTGGTATCTTTCCCATGTGAGTTGTTCTTTATTTTATTCATATTTATGATCCAGTATTTGTCGCCAGGTGAACGTCTCACCTTGCAACAAATAAGATGTATAAAAGATCTTTTTATCATCATGATATCTCTTATTAGTACATGCTTTTCCATGTATAAGCCAAGTTTCAGCTTCCCATGGTTTTGTAGTCTTTTTGTGCAGCTTCTTAAATTTTGCAATATTACTTCATTGCTTCTACTATTTTTTATGTACTTATGGTATAGTGTTTGTTGTTGCACTAATCATTGTTGTGATAATTATTGCTGTAAGTACTATTACGATTGCATCAAGCCAACTAATGTCTATATCATTGGACCATGCTTGGTTCTTGCTGCTCCATTTGAGTGTTCCTGACTGGATTGATAACTTCCTCTTATTGAGGGAGTGCCACTATTTTGCTGGTTTGATGCTTCTTAGTAGCATCTCGAGTAGTCCTTTTATCCGATGTAAATCCATCTTAATCTTGCACGAAAAATGGCTAACAAATCTAATTAATCCCAAAATTTTCTTTCAAAATCTAGTATCTAAAATTATAATTTTATCAAAATTTAATCATGATTATTTTAAGAATAGAGATATTAATTTCCAACACTCTTATAGAGTTGGTCATAAGGTAACACCCAATGTCCTGATCAGTTCGATCTAAGACACCCAATTGGTCAACTACAAACAAGAGTCATATTAGGATGCTATTGATGGTTAAACCTAATGATATTTGGTCTGACCAAGGTGGGAGCTGGCAGGTTGTCCGATAGCTAGGGATCAGGACCCTCTTCACGAAAGTCCACCAAAGCTATTGTAAGGTCTTTTTCTAAGATCTAAAAAGATCCTAAGAGAAAGAAACAATCTAGAAAGAGAAAAAAATTCTAAAAGAAAGAGAAACAATCTAGAAAGAGAAAGTTATAGAGAGAGAAACTTATAGAGGTAGAAAGTATGGAAGAGAGAGGAGAGAGAATTTGGGAAAAGAGAGAGGAATAGAAGAGAGAAAAAACCTTTTTTTTTTTATCTTTTCTTTTCTTCTCTTTCCTTCTTTTGTTCTTAATGAAATAGGAGACTTTTGTCCACCATTTTTCCTAGAACAGGAGGCCTCCCATAGGCTATGGCTGTGGCTGGGGCCATTGTGGTGCATTCTGCTTAAAGATGGTTGGAAAAATCCAAAAAATTAGGTGGAAACTAGGAAAAATAGGGGTTCAGACATCTAAGAAAAATATGTCAATTGTTGACCGGAATCAAGGCTTCAAGGACTAAGGAGGATGGCAAACTAGATTAACTTAAAGATAGAGGATCTTTATCTCTTTTTTGGTAGTGCTCAGTCTATGATTTCTAATAAAAATCTCGGATGAAGACTCGATAAATTCTGACGATTCTTTTATTTGGGGTGCTGTTCCTTGATGAGAAAAATGGAGAAATCCTCTTTTCTTTAAATAGAGCCAAAGGGAAGGAGTTAGACTCCCTTTCGATGTCAATTTTTGACTTTAATTAAGAGTCTATCTGAGAAGAAGAGGACTCTGATGAGACCGTGGGAGTCTAATTATTTCACCTATCAATGAACAGTACATATTGGCCTCTTTTTTTGTGCCTCTTTAAAATTCATGGGGCCTATTTTTTGGGCTATTTCTTTAGGTGGTTGGGCCGGTCAAGTGGACTAAGCCTAGTCCATTGGTAAGCATAGAATAGGTTGTGTATAACATTAAATAAATGCATAATCCATCTAGCACTGGAGTAGATAGACCGCCAGATTGGGGACGTCCCTCTTCTCAACTTATAATTGTCTCAATTTTTAAAATCATACTTAGCTTCAACCAGCCTAGCCCACATTAAGTTTCTTTGTGAAACCAAATTGCTAGCCGCATTTCACATTGCTGCTTCTCAACGAATCCTCATGGATTGTAGACCCAAACCTCCCTTTGTGCTTTCGCCATGCACATAGTATCTCAAGAAATTAAGTGCGACTCCCCTGTACCAGCATCGTGCCCCCAAAGAAGGGCTCTGAAATCTTTTTTGTCTCACATAGAATAGATATTGAAACATGTACATTTGTTAGAAGATAAATGTAACTAGAGTTAAGCACAGATTGAAGGAGGGTGATTCTCCCAGCCTGTGACAAATGCTTCCATTTCCAAGAATTAAATTATTCCGTTATCTGATCTCACAATGAATTAAATTCATATCAGCTTAACCTAGCCCCTAACAGTTGCACCCTAAGATAAGACCAATAGCCTTCTTTTAATGGAATATTAAAAATGTCAAGAATCTGTTGCTTCAACCGAATGGCTGTCTTGTTACTGAACTTAATATGAGACTTGAGTATTGACATGATTTAGTACAATAGTCCATGATGATCTTCTCCAATAATTGAGCATTTCTTTTTGTGGACTTTGAGACAAGAAGGAGATCATTTGCAAACATTATGTGAGTTATACTGGGGCCAGTTATTTTGGTTGATATCTTTTAAGAAATCTAGCACCTGCAGCCATCTATAATGATCTAGATAGCATATCACACAAAATATAAATAAGAACAGGGACAAAGGGCATTATTGGCTTAGACCAACCGAAGATGTAAACCATGTAGAAGAACCACCATTGATTAAAATGGATAAAGATGGATTCAGAATGTAGCACATAATCCACTTAATAAAATTCTGATGAAAACCATAGTGATTGAGAACAATGGCAAATACCTCCATGACATCTTATCATAAGCTATTTCTATATTAGCCTTTATAGCCATTAAGGAGTTTTGCAGAGGCCTCGGACATCTAAGGGAATATCTCCTGAGCAATCATAAGGTTATATGATATATTCCTTTCGGTAGTATTTGATGACCCAAATAGGATCACCACATTGATCAAAGATCACCAGTAATTTGATTCTTGTGGTGATCTCATCCCCATTAATCTAAAATCACTGCATTTGGTAGGTTATGGTCTAATGAGTAAAGATCCTTAGGTATCTAAGAGTGACATATTTGGTATTGTATGGGAATCAAAGATCACTGACCATATAATACCAAAACAACACATAGTATATTTTATAAAAATATATTTAATGATCATATAAAATATAAAATTATAAAATATGAATATATTTATTAATATATTAATCATTAATATATTCTATAAAAATAAATTTATTAGTCCTATAAATTATTAATCCTCTAAAAAATATTACAGAATTAATATTTTTTTATACTTATAATATATTATTTATTGATGAATATTTATTTTTATTAAAAATGGGGAAATAGAAGTAATATATTAAACATTTTTATTATATAAATATAAAATATAATAAGATATTTCTACTCTAATTTAAAATTATCATTGAACAATAATATGATAAATAATATACTATAATGTAATATATATCATAAATATAATATATAATATGAATATAATATAATATCATATATATAATATTTGTATAATATATTAAAGGTATATTGATATATCAATTTTTTTTAAAGGATTTAGGGATATTTTTATTTTTAAATTTTAGTCCGAAATCACTCTCGAGGGATGATCTTGGATTCTTGACTACAAAAATGGGTATCCCATCACTAAGTTGGGCAATGATTTAAGGAGTTGGGGTTATTTGAGATCATAGTATATGAGATCATCATGGTGCAACTAAATACGTTGATCTCACCACCTCCACGCATATCACTCTTGATTTTAGATAGATCACCCTATATCAAATGCCTCTTTCAAGCAAAAAAGCTCCTTGTTCATCCCAGATTAGATTCTGCAATAGAGGCTTCATATAATTAACAACAATTTTTGCAACCAGCTCATAAAGAGTACCATGAGGCTGATGGGGTGATAGTCTTTCATTACCCTAGGATAGTCTATTACACCCCGAATGCAACACCCAGCTCTCCCATGTGAATATGGCAGCACATTTTTAGGGTAAGGCCCTAGAAAATATGTAAGATCTAAAAATTTGTTACAATCTCAATCATGATCATGAATAATCTCAATGAAATATTATATATTGACACACAATAAAACTTGTGCAATTTACAAACTCAATCATCTGATCAGTACTAGTGATGCTCTATTTATTTAATCCTTTCAACATGATCCTAGCGATAGCTTAGTACAATTATCCGGCAACTTTGAAAAAAAAAGAGAAGGAAGAGTTTGAGCTTTATAGTTCAATAAAAATTTTCATATATCAATACTAATATAATAATAAATAAGAAAGTCTCGCTGGTTGTTACTCGTACAAATCATATACTACAAGGTATTACAATTATAAAATGTGCATAGCAAACACATATATTTCTTGCAACCAATCAAAGTTGAGTTTCCAGAGACACGTCATGGCACTACAACCTCAGACCACCTCCTGCAAGATGACAACTACTTATTTTACCATGCATGATGTACATGATCTATAAAAATTTGCATCCATGAGGATGAAAATGATACTAATGATGATGAATAACGAAGGTTCACCTTCTTTACATCAAAAAAAGAAAAGATACTAATGATGATGATGGTATGTAAAGTTTTTCGACCTGGTTCAGTCATGTTCCAATATTGGGTAACTTGTTCGGCAGCCTGAGTATTGCAATGATCCAGAAATGGCTGGGCAGTTGATGCAAAGAAACAGAGAAGTCTTGCGATAATAGGTGAGCCCTCTCAGGGACCACTGCTCATGCATTCACTCTACCCTTTTTCCAAAACATATTGGGCATATATATGCACTCTCTCAGCTGGCAAATTCTGCAGTGTAATCCCAAGTAGCTTTCATTGCATGGACTGGAATGTTTGTCTTTGTGACATTATCTGTGGTTTCCCTCCACTGCTGAAGATTGAATCAATAGTGTACCAGAACGCCTGTTGTTTTATGCTTCTTTCTTTCTAAACGTAACCATTTGGTCCATTTCTGCAGAAGTGGTAAACCACTAAAATGGTAGTTCATGTTTTATTACTCTTTCTTTCTAAAAGTTCCAGTAGGAGCTGTAGTCATGGTTGATCACAGCGGCAAGATGACAAATGTTACTATTGAAGAGTTAAGATCCCATTTAGACGCACAGACGGAAATTGCAATAGCATTATGAACTATGGGGTCCTTCAACTCTTCAGACCGCTAGCTCACTAGTTTTCACTATGAAGAGGTCTTGTAACAATATATTTCATGTTGGCGAGCACATAAGATATTTTGACAGAAATTCATCTCAAACCAACTACATGAATGTTCATCTCCGAATTGGTCATTCTATTGATTGACAAAAATCCATCATTCATGCTTCTAGGTTACCAATTCGGCTGTAAACTTTTTTTTTTTCTCTGAAGGGAGGTGGTTGCCATGCACCCAATTTATTCTAGATACAATTAAGACATGCAGGTTTTCCAAAGTTAAGAAGTATAGTCAATAGAGTATCCCAAACAAATGGTCACTGAAGTGGAAGGGATGGATGAAGTGAGGCCGAGGTAGGGCTGAAAGAGGTAAATTTATTGCGTGGTTTGTCGGTCCTTTGGCATACCCATGAAAACGTCCTGCCTAGCGATGCTGTGTTTTTCATTTTTTTTGGTAGAACTAGCGATGCTGTGTTCGGTGGCTGTGTGAGAGTCAGATACAGCTATATTTGAGTATATATGAACCTGAGCTGATTGTAACACCACCACAACCGACGTATATATTGACCGAATCAGTGCTTTGACCCTACCTAGATCCAACCCAAAACCCAAACCAAACATCACCAAGTTATAGTCTTAGAACATTAGATGGGTGGATATAGGTTCAAATTAACCCTAGACGATGTAATAAGAGAATGTCCATTGAGGTCATGCACTCATGCTAGACGTCGATCAGTCTTGTTCAATTTACACTGCGTTCTGCTGATCTTGCACCACATTATGCTTTAATCTAAGGCTGGCAGATGGCCATTTCTATCTTTTCAAGGAAATATCACTCACTGTAAATAAGTGTACGAAATTCAGAGAAAGTTCAGTAAAGCTCTTCCCATAACTTTCCTTAATATATATATATATATATATATATATATATAATATATATATATATATATATATATAAAACCCTCTTCCCATGATGGAACTACTCCCGTTTTGTTCAGGGACAAATAAAACGTACAGAGCATAGCAGGTTTCTCGTTTTGCCATGTAAATCCTATCACTTCGCTATTATTGTAGGTTCCCATAGTGACATACCAACATCGGATAAGGAATTAGTGTGATAACCAAATGAAAGTTTTTTAGCACCTCACCTTAAAGCAAAATATTGACGATGTTCTACATGCAGTAGAACCAGTAGATTGTCACTATAGAGAGGTAATTGACCTTCCTTGGAGTCATTTCTTGGATTTTGATAATTTCATTATTATAACTAAATTTATAATATTATATATTTATTAATATAAAAGAATTTATGATTTATTGAGGATATAACAAATAATATTAGAAATAATTTATATTAAGATGAACATTATTAGGGTATACTCATGCTATGTAGTTTGTTAGATTTTTTAAATAGGCACCGGATATTTCTAATGCTCTTAATGCTTCACTATCTTTAGTTAGATGCTCCTCATCATCTAGCCATAACCCTCAACATGTTATGTATAAAAAAAGAAAAAACTTTATTATTTTTTATAGTACTTTATTCAAATATCATTGTTATGCTAAGAGAAGTTACTTATAATCTTAATATTTTTTATCTTCTTTTGTTTTTTGCTGGTAACCACATTATATGAGCCGTATCTTGATGGATTTCATCTTTCCTTTTACTATTTAGAAATGAAAATGCTTGGTTAGATTCTTTGTTTATAGTTTCACTTGTAACTTGGACATTAACCAGGTGTCAATTTGCATGAAAATTGTTAAATGGATTTTACTATGTTTGTTTTTGTTTAACAACTATGTGTTTCCATGATATGTGAATTCATAGAACACTATAGATGACAATTGCTAAATAACTTTTATTGTCTTCTACCTATTTGTGGATGCAATAACTTTCTCGTAGCAACATGCCCTTATAGAAAATACTTGTCCATATAGGAGCAATTGTGGATATATACATCAATTTTTAGTTATTCAATATATTATATGCATTGCTATGTATGTATAAGGAAGATCAAAATGTAGGAAAAATATATATTTATGTATTTACCAATTAATCATATTTATTAATAGTCAAAATCATTATAACAACCTAGATTCGTAATGATAATGCTATCCATCATTATACAAAACTAGTACCAATAATTTTTAACTATTGCTATGAGATACAAATTTTATTTAGCTATAATTTATTAAAAAAATTATAGTGAATATTAAAAATATCTCTTTGACCTATGCTTAAAATGATGGGTGTAAATATCATAATATTATGAAAGTAGGAGCAATGTGCAACCATCACTATAAAAAATAAATTCTATTTAATCGATATTTTATAATCATTTATAGTGATATATAAAACCCCTGTAACAAACCAAGTTGTAGTGATAGTTATAATTATCATAAGCTTGTAGTGATAGTTATAATTATCATGGTATAATAGCAATACTAGCAATTGCCTAGCTGCCATTAGAGAAATTATCTATTATATTGTTTTTCTGTTTTTCATGGTTGAAGCTTGGGAAGAACAATAATTGGCAACGTAAAGAGAAAAATGCACAGTGTGCCACTGGCCAGCTGAGGGCCGAAAATTTCAAAGAAAAATTTGGATTCAAAGGTGCCTTGAAACTTCAAGGACTTTGTGCTTATAGAACTATCACCTATTCCTACTAAATCTAAGAAATTCAAGGTGATAAAGACAAAGATAAATGTAAAGATCGGGATAAAAATCAAGACAAGATTCTCTCCACTTAGAATTTCATTGACCTCCTTTTCATACCATTATACTTATCTAAATAAAGCCAAAATTCGATTACATCCCACTAATCCACTCCTGCATAACCATTTTATCTTTTAAACGATCTCCATCATTACTTTTGTTTCCTTCAAAATACCCACATATTTCTTTTCTCTGCACCAATTTTACTCACTTCTTTATGCCAATTTCACTCTTTGGTTCACCAAACCTAGCCCATTTATAGTGTAATTTTGTGATATAAACAATGCCCCCCACATCTTATGGTTTGACGGTCAGAAAAATTATAAGATGTACTTGTGACTTAACCTTCATCGTCCATTTCTCTCGATCATGAGTGGCCTTTCAAAATCTAAATCATAAATATGAATATTTCATTTTCAAGAAAACTAAACAACTTTCACATGTGTTCACTTTTCTATGGCTGCTTTTGTTGAATTGACATTTTCAGGAGTTGCCATATTTCAACAAACTTCTTCTTCATTTTTCTTTACCAACTCTTGAGTCTTTGTTCAAACTTCTTCCATGGCATCATCATCCCTTTCTTTGGCTGAGTGATACAAGAAGCATAAGAGGAAACTTGAGGCCTTTGGTGTTCTTACTTCTATTAACTCTAAGGTATTTATATCAAAGTCTTCTCGCTCTACTCTTTTGAGTCCCATCTTCAAATCTTCAATCCCTTTGTCTTTTTCATCTATCTTTCTGATCCATCATAAAGAAGTCTTTCTTTATCAATAATCCACCTTCAAGACTACTATCTGGGAGGGCACTAACCCTCATAGATCCTGATCTACTATTTCCTCCTCTTGGGATCGTTGGATCCATTGTCTCTCTTCTTCGAAAGGTAAAAATTATGAATGACATGATTTTGAAAATCTCATAAAATTCTCAACCTTTCAAATGGTAGAAAATCGACCCCTATTACTAGCCACTTTATGTTTTTGGTCCTCTTCTAAAATATCTTTCACTTCAATCATGGGATGTCCACCCCTACTCTTTTTGATTTAGGGTTTTTATATAACCTTTGACCAACGGATGAAAACTTCTCAGCCATATCTGTTATCTTTATTCTGAATGATTGTTTCGACTTATATTCAGGTAAATGGCCAATTATTCTTCTTACATTAACTTTCATAGTAGCCGAAATGGTCCTTTGATACATCAAAAATTAGTGGCTTTTTATCTTGTTTGGATTTATAAGTTTTTATTTTGTTGCAAGTCTATTAAAGTGGTAAAAGCTCACTTAAAACTTGTTACAGTCCTGGCCAAAAATTGTCCAAACTATCTTTCACCCCTTCTTTTTGGGTCTCTATTCGAAGGACTAAAAAAATTCTCTTTGGGCTCCACTAGCTGTGGTGGTCTACTTTGGTTACTTCAAATCTGGCTCTATGCCTATTTTTCTGAATTTCAGTCTACAGTCATTTTTCTATCTTCTATGCCCATCAGTCTTGAGTAAGCCCACTTAGGAGGTCCTTTGTTATCATTTTCTAAATACTTTTTCTCTTTCTTGCATCCTCCTTGCCTTTCATGGCTTCTTTTACCTTCCTCAACCACTTCTGAGGATGAAGTGAAGTCTACTGATTTACTTTGGTGGTCATTCCTTCTTCCTAGAGATTTACATATGGCCTCGATTATCAAACTAATCAGGAACAATAGATATTCAGTTGAGCAATATTCTCCTAGCTTAGTAGCCCATCAATTTGGTCTAGCTCAAACTATTCGATGCCTCTTTTTATTTTCTTTGAACCACAACTTTTTTTACCGAATCTCTATTACCGATCCTACCACCATAAAATTGGCTGATTACATTTATAACCAATCTTATGCTGTCTTCAAATTTCATCCTTTTGATCCCAAACTGACTACCACTAAAGACTTTCTGACATGGTGGGCAACTCATCTAGAGACCATCTGATGGGAGCCAGTTTTAGATGTCTTGACTCAGATTACTCATGGTGGAGCTTTCCTACCACCTGAGATTCAATTTTTTATGTAAGATACAGATGGAGCTTCATCAGCATTCCCTTCGACAAAGATATTCTCTTGGAGCTTTGCAAATCCATCAAAAAATATGAAAAATTTTATGAAGTCAAGTGTGCCAGATGGAAAGGTCACACCAATATGATATGTAGGAAAGAGGTCGCAGACCGAATGTTAGAGGATTATAAAAATAAATTTCAACTCTGATCTGGTAACATATTTAGAAATATCTTAGGTAAGCACCTAGATTAGTCCTCTTATTCTAGACAATTCTATGGGTGGTTAGATAAGTATCGGCCTTCTGAGCCTTTAGCCAAATTTGGACTTGTCAATCTTATTGCATCCGTTGAATCTATTGAAAATGGTAGAGTTACTTGGTCTGGTTTATACTGTTTGGATATTGAGTGGCCGACATACCAAAAGAGAATAGCAATAAATCTCTTTTATAAGGGTAAGACTTACATTTTCTTTTTTACTTATCATCATCCTTTACTACCTTGATTTTCTTCTTTAGGTTTCTCAGAAGCTCTTCTTGTTAAAGAACCTGAGTCCATGCCTGAAACTGAACCAGTCTTAGCTCCACCTATGCTTAAAAGGCATAAATCTTTAGCTCATCATCCTCTCCCTGATTTGGCTGTCGATCTTCATCTTCGATAAAGGGAAGTCAATAATCCATCATCTATTCAAGTTGATCTAGATACTGAAGAAGAGAAAAGTAAGCAATCTCCTTCTCATAGTACTGCTTCGACCACACCATTGTTATTACCTCTAGAAGTTTCTATTGTAAGAGAGGGTGTCACTACAAATATCCCAACTTCAACTATATGCTCGATGCCTCTTTCCATAGAACCTACAGCTCCGGCTATACCATCTGTAAGTTCATCCTATATGTATAGTGCTTTTGTTATTGATATACTATCTTCTTATAAGATACTTTACAATTATAGCATCCTCCATTGGCGACCTTGGCATGAGTGAAGGTCAAGTTGGCTACTTCTTTAACTTCTTTAGCCTCTTTTGGACCATCTCAAAGTGATATACTAGTCGAAGTTGTACAAGCCCGTCATCTATTGATCAAGCTTGCTGATTTATCATTGGATGACCTAGTATCTTCCTCTATACTATATCAGCTGCCTAAGAAGATTTGGATGTCCTATTGAAGAACAATTCATCATCAGCCTTCGCAGACTTATCAAATTAAAGACAAGTTTATCTACACTCATGGAGTCAACTCAGTCCCTCCAATCTCTTTTCGATGAAGTTGATACAGTATTGACTGAAAAGGCCTTATTAGAAGAAGAAAAGAACCAGCTTCAGTAGAAACTTCAACCTACTATATATGATTATGAAAGATGGATGAATCAATTGCTGGAAAAGGAAAAGGTACTTATTAATCCGGAGAATAGGATGGTTCAGATTAAGGCCAAAATTTTCGTCTTAGAGAAATACTGCACCAATCATAATGATCTTCATAGGCCAGCACTGAAGCATTTGGAAGAAATAGAATAGCGACTTATTCAACTCTTGGCACACCTCTTTGAGCTACAACAACAAGCCGATGAAATGGAATCTGTAGGATTCCAAATGTTAAACCAATGGAATTTACTTCAATTGGCTTTTAAAAAATTATGAACTTTGCTTTTTCTATTTACTTTAAATTTTTATATCTTCTATAAGAACAATTAATAGTAATATCAATCGGCCTAGTTGGCTGAATTTCTTTTTAATATACTTGTTTAGTCGGCCTATGTAGTCAGACTTTGGTTTTGTGTGTTTCTTTCTCTATGTACTTCCCATATCATTGGATAATATTGCTTCAAATATCTTTCATTTATCATCCATCATGTATAACTTCATCTATATTCTTTAGCTGATACACTCCACCCTGTTGTACATGGTGTATCATAAAAGGTCTTTCCCAATTTGCTTACCATTTGCCAAATCTTGGTTCTTTCTATTCTAAAGGCAAAATAGTTTTCCATGCCAACTCCCCTTTTGTGAAGGATTTTGGTTGAACCTATACATTCTAAGGCATTTATGCTTTTATCATCTAGGGCTATTAATTTGGCCATCATGGCTTGTAAATAGCCTTCTTCAGTTAACAAATTTTGATGCAAGACTTATCCCGACTTCACAGTCAATTCTAGTGGTAAAATAGCATCATGATCGAATGTGAGAGCATATGGTGTTGTACCTCTGGATATCTTTCTTGAAGTCCTATCCTCCCAAAGTACTTTTGATAGAACTTCATGCTACACTCTTGGTCTTTGTTGCTCCTTGGATTGATTTTGATGATTACAAAGCATTTGAAGGGGTTACTAATGATTTTGCTTGAAAAAGACTTATTGTATTTTAGGGGCAAAATCATAATTTTATCAAACTCTGATTTGAAAGCATCAAGAGCAAGAACAAAAGATTTGTGATCCATTGGAAAAAATTTTATAGTTTTTGGACATGTATTTTGAAAGATATTCATGTTTGAAAATTTGAGTCGACCCCATGAGTCGACTCATGGCACAAAGGGCTGATTGGCATGCAGATTTTCTGGCTGGCACAGTCTGTGAGTTGACCCTAGGGGTCGACCCCCAAGCATGAGTCGACCCCTGCTGTTTTTAGGCAAAAATTACAGAACCATTATTTTTTGCTGTTTTCCACAGAGGTCGACCCCATGAGTCGACCCATGAGCATGAGTCGACCCATGAGTCGACCCATGTGACGGAAAAGTTTGCAACGACTAGTTTTTAACCCATTTTAAATGCATTTAATGCTCATTTAATGTGGACTAACAGCTCTATTTCAGCCCAGATTGCTCTCCACCATTCTTAAAAGTTATAAAAGGGATAAAAAGGTGGAATCAAGAAGAAGAGAGATTTTTGAAAAAAGGATTTCAAGCATACTTTTCAGCCCTAAGCAAGAGCTTACTCAAAGCCCTTAAGAAGCTTTTAATTCAAGCTCACCAACTCCTCAAGTGCTCATTCAAGTCTCCAACCATCTTGAGAAATTGAAAAGAGCCTTCTTCTCTTTGAGTAAAGTATTTTTAAAGCCTCAGTCGCTCATTAAAAGGAGTTTCTTTTGTATTTTCTGTGCTATTGATTTAATACTCTGTTTGAGTTATTATTTTTATTTTGGAAGGGTTCCAAAACAAGGAAGGTTGATCCGAACCTTGAATCGAAGTATATTGGGTTAGCTTGTACCCAAAAATAAGTGGACTAGCTTGGAATAGCTAGAGTCGAAGGTTCTGACAAGTGTATTCAAGTTGAATACAAGTTAGTGGATTGGAATTCCAAGTAGGAGCTTGGGAAGTGGATGTAGGTGCAAGGTTGGCACCGAACCACTATAAATCCTTTTTGTTTGTGTTGTGCCTAATTGCTCTTCTTTAGAACTTCTTTATTCTCTTGCATTCTTGCATTTAACCATTAGCCTTGAATCAACTATACTCTCCTTGTTTATTTAGCTGTTGGTAAATAATTTTCATAAGATATAAGTTAAGGTTAAAATTTTTAGAAACCCAATTCACCCCTCCCTTTGGGTTGCATAGCTGGGCAACAAGTGGTATCAGAGTCCGGTGCTCTAGCCCTACTTTGATCTAACCAATCAAAGAGCTAAAGATCTATGGCAACTCAAGTTGGCACTTCTCTAGCCGAGGGGCAGTCCACTAACCGACCTTCACTTTTCAATGGGTCCAACTATACCTATTGGAAAGCTCAGATGAAAATCTTCATTCAAGCACTCGACTATGATATATGGAGTATCATAGTGAACGGCCCTCACACACCACTAAAATTATTAATGGTGTGGAATCAGCCAAACCCAAAAAGAGTGGGATGAGGTTGATAAGAAAATGCCCAACTAAATGCTAAAGCTATGAATGTTCTATATTGTGCTCTTGATGCTAATGAATTTAATCGCATTTAACTTGCTTGTCTCTAAAGAAATATGGGATAGATTAGAAGTAACCTATGAAGGAACCAATCAAGTAAAGGAGTCCAAAATTAACATGCTTGTGCATAGATATTAACTGTTTAAAATGGAGCATGATGAGTCTATAACTGAAATATTTACTCGCTTAATGATATTATAAATGGTTTAAAAAGTCTTGGTAAGTCCTATTCTAACAGTGAGCTTGTAAAAAGATTCTCAGATCCTTACCAAGAACTTGAGAAGCCAAAGTGACCGCTATCCAAGAAGCTAAAGATCTGAACATCCTACCTTTGAAGAGCTTCTTGGATCATTGATGACACATGAGCTGAGCATGAAACAACATCAAGAGGAAGAAGTCAAAAAGAAAAGAACAATCGCACTCAAATCTACAGCTCAACCAGATGAAGAAACTGATGACATCAAAAATGAAGAGCAGGATGAAGAGATGGCACTCATTACCAGAAGGTTCAGAAAGTTTTTGAGGAAAAGAAAACAAGGAATGAGGAAGAGGCCACTCACAAAAGGGAATAGAGTAAAGAAAAGATAAAGACCAACCCCTTATCTGCTATGAATGCAAGAAATGGGACATTTCAAGTCCAAATGCCCACAACTGAAGAAAGGTCCCAAGAAGTATAAGAAGAAGGCCATGATGGCTACTTGGAGTGGGAGTGATGGCTCAAGCTCCAAAGAGGAAGACTCAACTGAACAAGCCAACTTGTGCCTTATGGCACATAAAAATGAGGTAAATTCTGAAACTCCTAGTGACTTTACATTTGAAGAACTTCATAAAACTTTTTATGATTTAATTGATGAACTAAAGAAACTAGGGATAAAGAACAAAGATCTAAAATCAAAAAATCAATCTTTACTGAAACAAAATGAAAGCATTTCAATTGAAAAATCTATCCTGTTTCAAGAAAATCAAAATTTAAAGAATAAAATTGCCAAGCTAAAACCAATAGTTGAAAAATTCACCTTGAGTTCTAATAAACTTAATATGATTCTTGAAAATTAAAAGGCCGTGTATGATAAGGCTGGACTTGGCTATAACCTCTTGAAGAAATAAAAGTATCTGAAAAATATCTATGTAAACTCTTCAAGTAACAAGTTTTCTAATATTACTTGCTTCAAATGTGGTAGAGTAGGACACAAGTCATACACTTGCTTCTCTACCAAATCTATAAACTCAAATGCAAAGAAAATATGGGTTCCAAAAGGAACCATTATGACTAACCAAAAAGGATCCAAGAAAGCTTGGGTACCTAAAATAAAAACTTGACTTTTGCCTGCAGGTGTGTCTAGCATCCCAAGGAGAAAACAAAAATGGTATCTTGATAGCGGATGCTCGAGACACATGACTGGTGATGAATCTCAATTCATCATACTTGATGCTAAGAATGGAGGGATGGTCATCTTTGGAGACAATGGTAAAGGAAAGAACATCAGTATAGGTAACATTGGTATCACTCCCTCCAAGTACATTGAAAATATTTTGTTAGTAGATGGTTTAAAGCATAATTTACTAAGCATTAGTCAATTTTATGATAAAGGATATAAAGTTATTTTTGAATCTTCTGTTTGCATCGTAACTAGTCCTATTAATGAAGGTATTAAATTTGTTAGACATAGATATGGTAATGTTTATATGGTAGATTTGAATGATCTATCCAAGATAAACATGCAATGCCTAGTATCCTTGAATGCCAAGATTAATGAGACTAGTTGGCTTTGCATCGTAAGCTTGCACATATAAGCATACATTCACTTTCAAAACTTATTAAGAAGGAATTGGTTTTTGGTTTGCCAAAATTGAGCTGTGGAAAGGAAGAAAATCTAATATTACATATTTTCATATTTTTGGTTGTCGATATTTTGTATTAAACAATGGTAAAGAAAGACTTAAAAAATTTGATGCAAAATTCGATGAAGCAATTTTTCTTGGTTACTCTCCTCTAGTAAAGCTTTTAGAGTTTTTAACAAAAGAACTTAGTAGTAGAGGAGTCAATACATGTTGTCTTTGATGAAACTAACGATCTTCCTTCAAGGAAAAGGAAGATGTTGATGATGCAGATCCTCTTATAGAAGGAATGAAGGAGATCACTCTGAAAGATTCAACAATTCAAGATGATGAGGAACATGAAGACAAATAGGATGAGGGAGGTGAAGAACAACAAGAACAACCTCAAGGTACAATGACCTACCAAGGAATGGAGGTATGTTCACAATCACCCTAAGGAGCTAATTATTGGTGATCCTATGCATGGGGTAAGAACTCGTTCTTCGCTTAAAGATGCATTCAATCATTTTGCTTTTGTCTCTCATCTTGAACCTAAAACCATTGAAGAAGCTAAAAAAGATTATAACTGGATTAATGCAATGCAAGAAGAACTTAATCAATTTGAAAAAATAATGTATGGACTTTAGTATCAAAACCTAAAAATTATTCAATAATTGGCACAAAATAGGTTTTTAGGAATAAATTAGATGAACATGAAAATGTAATAAGAAATAAAGCAAGATTGGTTGCTAAAGGTTATAATCAAGAAGAAAGAATTGATTTTGATGAGACCTTTGCACCTGTTGCTAGACTAGAGGCAATTAGACTTCTACTTGCATATGCTTGCTTTATGAAATTTAAATTATTTCAAATGGATGTCAAAAGTGCTTTTTGAATGGATATATTGCTGAAGAAGTCTATGTAGAACAACCTCCAGGTTTTGAAAATCATACTTTTCTTAATCATGTTTTTAAATTAAATAAAGCTCTATATGGTTTGAAACAAGCACCCAAGGCTTGGTATGAAAGGCTAAGTAAATTTTTACTTAATAATGATTTTTCAAGAGGCAATGTAGACACAATCCTTTTCATTAAAAGAAATCAAGATGATATATTAGTTATACAAATATATGTTGATGACATTATCTTTGGGTCTACTAATGAATCTCTTCATCAAGATTTTGCAAAGCTCATGCAGGGAGAGTTTGAGATGAGCATGATGGGAGAACTTACATTCTTTCTCGGACTCCAAATCAAACAAACAAAGGAAGGAATCTTCATCACCAAAGTAAGTACACAAGGAAATTATTCAAAAGATTTGGAATGGAGAACTCCAAAGCAATTGGCACACTCATGAGCCCTTCATGTAAGCTTGACAAGGATGAAGAAGGTAAAAGTGTAGACTTAAAATTTTATAGAGGTATGATTGGCTCTCTACTGTATTTAACTGCTAGCAGACCTGATATTATGTTTAGTGTTTGTCTTTGTGCTCGATTTCAATCTAATCCTAAAGAATCTCACTTGAATGCTGTTAAAAGAATCCTTAGATATTTGAATGGTACTCTAACTCTAGGATTATGGTACTCTAAGGACTCATTAATTGATTTAATAGGATATTCAGATGCTGATTTTGCTGGATGTAGATTAGACAGAAAAAGTACTAGTAAAACTTGCCAATTTTTTGGAGTTAACCTAATCTCCTGGTTTAGCAAGAAACAAAATTCGGTAGCACTGTCTACGGTCGAGGCCGAATACATTACAACCGAAGTTGTTGTGCTCAAATCTTGTGGATTACGCAACAACTCGAAGATTTTGGTATCAAACTTAATGAAACTCCCATAAGATGTGATAACACTAGTGCTATAAATCTTACTAAAAATCCAATTCAGCATTTCAGGTCCAAACATATTGAAATCAGGCATCATTTCATAAGATAAATGTTCATAATAAAGACATAATTCTTGACTATGTTTGTACTGAAAAATAATTAGCCGACATCTTTACAAAGGCCCTAAGTGAAGATAGATTCTGTGAAATTAGGAGGGAACTAGGAATCCTTGATCCATCAGCTTAAATGTCTCTCTAATCCCAAGGATTCAATGTCAAAAACTCCTTGAACTTAATTCTCACCATTTCTCTTGGGCTTAAAAGCTCAAAATTATCATTTCATAATTGATCATTGAGCAAATATCCTTCTCCTAAAGTTTCAAATTTTTTAAAATTGTCTCTTCATTTTTTTGAGTGTCAATGAGCCATGAGTCGACCCCTAGGGTCGACCCAAGGGCAAACTTGTAATTTTTTGCAAAATCCCACGGGCTCTCTTTCTTTTTGATTGAAAACCCATCCTTTGAGCCGACCCGTTCCACCGTCTTCTTCTCCCTCCAAGCCATAGGTCCCCTTTTCTTCTTCTCCAAACCCAAGTCCTTTCCCCAAGACTCTTCTCCCATCACCCTTACACCTCAAATCGACTCTTAGGAATCAAGTTCTTCCCCTTCTCCATCCTTGTTTGGAGCGGATTGAACATGCCCTAGATTCTACCCTTCTCTTCCAAATCGGGGTATTACTCCTCCAAAAATTCCTATCCTTCTCCTAAAATCCCTCTATCTCTTCACACATTTGACCTCCTAAGACCCTTGCTTGCTCTGGTGGTGGAAATGGCTCCTAAAATGAAGCTCCCACAAAGAAGGAAGTCGGTCCGCGAGTTGGAAGAAGGCGTGTGCAGGAAGAACAGGCAACCCAGACCTTATCAGCTTCAATCCCTACTTCGGCATCTGCTCCAGCTTCTTCTCGTCTCTATTAAGCCCCAGTAAGATTCCCTTATCTGATAGAAAGATAGAACCCAGAAAAACATAGATTTCAGATTTTTTGAAAAAGAGGGATTCTCCATCGGTTCAAAAATCAAAGACAAGGTTGGGGATTCTACTGCTCACTTAAAGAAATTACCTATGTGGATTTGGTTAGGAAATTTTATCTGAACTTGAGCTATGGCAATGGAACAGTAACATCCACTGTTAAGGGTATAGAAATCTATCTAGATCCTATACTTTTGGAGAAATTCTTCATTTACCCTATGAGGGATACTCAAACATGAACTCCCAGTCAAAGAAGAAGGAATTAATGTGATTCTAGGAAGAACCTTCTCGAAAGCCTAAACAAACTAGAAGCCAAGATCCTTTCCATTGAGATGAGGATACTACATCAAATGGTAACAAAGCTTTTCTTCCCTAGAAGTGGTAGACATGACCTCCTCTCAGGCCGAGACATCTGTATTATATTTCATGTGATTACCCAAACCCCTCTAAACCTCCCAGCATTAATGATTGAGGCCATGAGAGAAACCCTGAATAGATCCAAGGTACATCTGCCTTTCGGTATGGCCCTCACTTTGGTATTCAGGAGGTTTGGAGTTAGTTTTGAGGGGGAGGCAGTAGCTAGGTTTTCTCACTCTGACACCATCAACCAACATACTTTGCACCGCATGGGATTTACAAAGACAGATGGTGGTTGGATTAAAGGTGTAGAAGAGAGAGCTGAGGACAGAGCTGAGGAAGAAGGACCATCTTCACCCCTCTGTGATCCAGGGCAGCATCTCCAGACATTCAGTTCATTTCAGATCACGAGGCTGGCCCATCAGAGTCTACGAGGAGGGACACTCCAGTCCAGCAGCCAGACAGCAGAGCACTTCCCTCAGAGATCAGATTAGCTGATGACCAAATAGAGATGATCTCTCAGCGTGTGGCTTCCATACTTTCTCGACAGTTGGGCACTTCAGCTTTTGCACAGGGATCCACATCACTTGATGTATCTGATCAGACATTGATCCCTCACATCTCCACTGTCTTCCAGATGATTACAGATCAGTCAGTTCGCATTCAGCAACTTGAGGGTTGTGTAGTGAGACTGACTGTCAGGGTATTCGACTTGCAGAGGCAAGTACTGGCTCTTGCCCATCCACATCCCACTTCAGACATCACTGAGGTCTCAGACCTATCTGCGGAGGTAGCCAGACTTAGAGGAGTCTTGGAGAGTGGATTTGACTTTCTGAGGAGAGAGATCAGAGGCTCTAGTGAGCAGGCATCCACCAGTTCACTACACTGCTTCAGTCTGTTTCAAGAGCCTTAAACCTTCTGGACACTATCAGACTATCACTTGCAGCACAGTCCATTGCTTCGCAGCCTTCAGGATCTTCTCACCCGCCCACTCATGCCGGCATCTCCACTCGTGGCAGAGGCAGATGGGGTCGAGGTCGAGCCCTTGGTCGTGATCCTTCATCTCCTTACCCCATCTCCGATTCATCTGACTCTGATCCATCCAGTCATGATCTCTACTAGATCCTGTTTAGCTAGTCTTTTCTTTAGTTTTTTTCTAGGAACTATCTTTTGGGCCATATAATAATGTTGACTGATTGACTTTTGTATTTTGGTATATGTATTGCAACAACTATGTAATCAGTCACTTTTTGATTATAAATATATACTACTTGACTTTCAATGAATGACTTTCAAATTGAGTTACTTTTAATCATGTGCATGCAAAATAACTCATATCCATGATGTAAAATACTATAAATTGCAATATGGTATCCAATTGGTATATCTTTTATGTTTGCCATATTAAGGGGGAGTAGAACAATACGTATTTAAGAAACAAGCATAAAGAAGGAAGCTAAAGAAGTAAAATTGGTAAAATTAATCCCATCAAAAGAAAGAAATAGAGAAAATATATTAAAAAAAAGGGGGAGTAAACAATTTTTGTTGATGCTGTCAAAAAGGGGGAAAATTAAAGAATCAAAAGCAAAAGGTTAAGCAATTGAGAAATAAGCAAATGAGCAAATTTTCAAATTTTAGGCAAATTCTGCTCTGATACCAAACTTAAATAATCAAATGAGCAAATTTTTAAAATGTTAAGCAATTGAGAAATAATCAAATGAGCAAGCAAATGAGCAAATTTTCAAATTATTAAGCAATAGGCAAATTGTTAGGCAAATGAGCAACACAAGCAAATGGGCACATGTATCATATGCCAAAGAATCAATCTTCTTTTCAAGCAAATGCATTTATAAGCAATTTTAAATTGGTAGCAAATTTTTTATTTATCTTCAAACTACCTATGATGCATTTCATTCCAATACATGGCTATAATATTCAAATAATGCATCTTCATAACTTTGAAATTCATGCTCAATATTTTATACATGCTTTTGCTCAAGTATTTTGTCATCATCAAAAAGGAGAAGATTGTTGCTCCTTGGATTGATTTTGATGATTACAAAATATTTGAAGGGGTTACTAATGATTTTTGCTTGAAAAAGACTTATTGTATTTCAGGGGCAAAATTATAATTTTATCAAACCCTGATTTGAAAGCATCAAGAGCAAGAACAAAAGATTTGTGATCCATTGGAGAAAATTTTATAGTTTTTGGATATATATTTTGAAAGATATTCATGTTTGAAAATTTGAGTCGACCCCATGAGTCGACTCATGGCACAAAGGACTGATTGGCACACAGATTTTCTGGCTGGCACAGTCTGTGAGTCGACCCCAGGGGTCAATCCCCAGGCATGAGTTGACCCTATGAGTCGACTCCTGCTGTTTTTAGGCAAAAATTATAGAACCATTATTTTCTGCTGTTTTTCACAGAGGTCGACCCTGAGTCGACCCATGAGCATGAGTCGACCCCTGTGACGGAAAAGTTCTGCAACGGTTAGTTTTTAACCCATTTTAAGTGTATTTAATGCTCATTTAATGTGGACTAATGGCTCTATTTCAGCTCAGATTGCTCTCCACCATTCCTAAAAGTTATAAAAGGGATAAAAAGGTGGGAATCAAGAAGAAGAGAGATTTTTGAAAAGAGATTTCAAGCATACTTTTCAGCCCTAAGCAAGGCTTACTCAAAGCCTTCAAGAAGCTTTTAATTCAAGCTCACCAACTCCTCAAGTGCTCATTCAAGTCTCCAACCACCTTGAGAAAATCGAAAAGAGCCTTCTTCTCTTTGAGTAAAGTATATTTAAAGCCTCATTCGCTCATTAAAAGGAGTTTTTTTTGTATTTTCTGTGCTATTGATTGTAATACTCTGTTTGAGTTATTATTTTTATTTTGAAAGGGTTCCAAAAAAGGAAGGTTGATCCGAACCTTGAATCGGAGTGTATTGGATTGGTTTGTACCCAAAAATAAGTGGACTAGCTTGGGATAGCTAGAGTCGGAGGTTTCGATGAGTGTATTCAAGTTGAATACAAGTTAGTAGATTGGAATTTCCAAGTAGGAGCTTGGGGAGTGGATGTAGGTGCAAGGTTGGCACCGAACCACTATAAATCCTTTTTGTTTGTGTTGTGCCTAATTGCTCTTCTTTAGAACTTCTTTATTCTTTACATTCTTGTATTTAACCATTAGCCTTGAATCAACTATACTCTCCTTGTTTATTTAGCTATTGGTAAACAATTTTATAAGATATAAGTTAAGGTTAAAATTTTTAGAAACCCAATTCACCTCCTCCTCTTGGGTTGCATAGTGGGCAATAGTCTTTCACCCATAAACTTTTTTATATTATTGACTAAAATTTTATTTGTCACTTTGGCCTGTCCATGTCCTTGCACATAATACAGTGTTGAGTGAATTATTTTGAATTCAAATTCTTCTACAAAATTTTTTATGCCTTGAGCCATAAAAATGGATCCCTGATCTATCGTTGTAGTTTCTAGAAGGCCAAATCTATGTATAATGTAATGTCTAATAAATCAATAATATAAAGGAAAAACCATCTTATAGTGACAAGTGTGCATGTAAAAATTTCAAAAATAAAATGTAGTAGAAAAAAATTTCAGATCTAAATTCTTTTTAATAATCTAATTTAGCATGCATGAAGATTGTATCTCAAAATCAGACATCATTACTTTGATAAGATTAAGATCTAACTTATTAAAGATCTGATCTTTACCTTTGCGTGGGTGATCTGTGATCTGAAATCCACAGATGTCTTTTAAGATTTTTTGAAACCGTATACACATCTAACCTCTACGAGTATCCACACAGAGCTGATCTTGATCAAGAAAAATTGAAGATCACTAGGATGCTAGCTATATTACAGATCTTTCTCCCTTCAAACTAAATTTGACTTCTCCTTCTTTTCTTCTCAAGAAACTAGGAAGAATACTTTCTTAGACAGGAAGGAAGAAGAGAGGAAGATGGATCTTCCTTTTAGGTGGCAACAAGAGGAGAGAAGAGGGCTTGGGCGGGAAGAAGAGGAGAGGAGGACACAGATTAATCATCTAGGGCATCCCTCCCTCTATCCCTTATTTATAGATATCACACCCCTTATCCATCTATCTTATCATTTGATTTTGAATCAAATTCAAATATTAAAAGTTTGAATTAAATTCAAACCTTTAAAAACCAAATAAGAAAATAGAGATAAGAGATAGAGGAGAGGGATTCTCAGAGGGCACGTGCCAACCCTTGGATGCATGCTCTCTCTCTCCCTTCTTAGTTTTCATGCATGCACAAGAGGAGGTGCGGCCCCTCTTGTGCACCCCTTCTTTTCTTAGGCATGTGGGATGAGAGGGAATCCCAGTCCAACTGGGATCTCAATTCCTAGCCTTAATTGAATTCGGTTTGAATCCATTCTAATTCTAAATTCAATTAAATTTAGTCAAATCTAAATCTGACTAGGACTAAATCCAAAGTATACCAAATTAAATTCAATTTAATTTGTATTAAGCCTAATCTTTAATTAAATGATCAAATCAAATAATTAATGATTAATTCAGTAATAATTACTAATTGTTCTTCCTCAACTCACTAACCTTTAGTAAGTCCTCTCTTGTAACTTTTACAACTCAATCCAATCATCAATTAAATTAATAATTGGGTCTATCTGTGAATTGAATTTATAATTCAATTATTCAATCAAGTCAAAACTTCTGTTGTGTATGATCTCATAGGTTCTATTCTATCTGGTAGTGAGACATATTATGATTTCCATCATAAATATCATTGAAACTCTTTTTAATAGATTGAAATAATTCAACTCATCCAATGAGAATTATTGACGATCAATTAATTCTCGTGAATCTCACAATCCACTAGTGATGCCTAGCAGCATGTAGTGGCAATCCAGCAGAATAGAAAATGTAGTTAACATGTGATTCAATTCTTTTATCATGAGTCTCGACAAGATGAAAGTTATGAAAAACTCATTAAATTCCATCATCTGTCATATGTAAAATTTAATCCGCTCAAGTCTATATTGTAAAATCTCATAGAAACTCTTTTTCATTAATCATATTACCATGGCCACAGTCTTAAGAACTCAGCTTCATAAATCACATAGGACTACCCCTTATGTACTAAGATTGATAGATCTCGTCTAGATATGCATTCTACTCCTACAGTTAACCTACTGCAGCCAACATATATCTCAAGGACTCATATGACTAGGAGACTAAGTGAATGTGCGGTCAAATTATAGCAACCTCACTATGAATAGCTAAAGCACCATAGATCAAAGAACTATTCACACAACTACAGTATCAAAAAAATTATTGGTGAGTGAATAGATATCCAAGTGACTTCTCATACTGATTATGCTTGGTATCGATGTTCTCTAACAACAACCTGCACTCTCGTTCTAGTATCTCTACACCGTAGACTCAAGACTTGTCTATCCATAGAGAAGTGATCTATGCACCAACTCATCAGATCAATCACCATCTCTATGATGATCCATCGATTGAGAGTAATTTAAAAATTAACCATCAATGATATATGTCTCAAATTTTTAATTCTTGAGAATATATATTATCATCTTATTAATTTTTTAAATGATTCAAGGACACATAACAAAGAATGAAATAAAAATTACCCATTTTATTAATGAATAAAATAGTTAAGTATAAAATTTATGTCCTAAAAAAATACAATGTGTTTGCTATATTGGCTTTTAGGATATACATCTAATAATCTCTACTTGTACTGAAGCTAATCCGTCGTATATCTAAGTCTCATCTTCTCAAGGTGGGCTTTAGTCTTCTGCTGGCTAAGCAGCTTAGCTAGTGAGTCTGCCACGTTGTTTACAGTATCTACTCTCTGCACCTCAACGTATTTTTTTTGAGGTAGTCACGAATGATGTGAAATCATTGCTCGATGTGCTTAAACTTCTGATGAGATCTAGGCTCCTTAGCTAGGGCTATGGTATCGTTATTGTCGCACTACAATATGATGGCATTTGATGTCATAACATCCAGTTCTACAATGAACTTTTCATACTAGAGACTTCTTTTGTTGCTTTTAATGCAGTGATGTACTCAGCTTCTATAGTTGAATTTGCAATGATCAATTGTTTGAAACTCTTTTAACTTATCGAACCACCATTGCATAAGAACATAAAATCTAATATAGACCTTCATCATCACTGTCAGATATAAAGTCTGAGTCTGTGTATCTTTCAACTTGCAACTTAGATCCTCCTCCAAAGGTCAAGAATAAATCTTTAGTTCTTCTTAAGTACTTAAAAATATTTTTCATAGCTATCCAGTACTGCTCATCTGGATTCGATTGATATCTACTTGTCACACTCACAGCAAGGGCTATATTAGATCGTGTATATAACATGGCATACATGAGATCCCTATAGTCGAAGTATAAGAGATTTTGCTCATGTACTGTATCTCCTTAGATGTATTTAGATACATCTTCTTAGAGAGATGAACACCATACCTAAGGGGTAAAAGTCTCCTCTTAAAATTTTTCATGTTGAACCTCTTCAGCACTTTCTCTATGTACATTTTCTATAAAAGATCAAGCATCCTCTTAGATCTATCTCTATAGATTTTTATTTCAAAAATATAAAATACCTCTCTTAGATCTTTCGTGGACAACCAACTCTTAACTGAAGTCAGCATGGGAATATGTTGACCCTATAGTTGATTTTGATGATTCTAAAATATTGAGTATAATTGATACTAATCATATATTTTAAGGATGAATGTAAGAGTTTTTAGATGCTTATATTGAAGAATTCATTCATGCAAAAGAATCCCTCAAGTTGGCAAGTCAAAAAACTTCAAAGAATATATTTTCTCATATTTGACCAAGAAGAATCGACCCCTAATGAAGAAGAGTCGACTCTGGCACATCGGAAGAAAACTGGTATAGAGTGTTGGAATAGTGTCCCAAAGCCAATCGTCAGCCTGTTGACGGTTGTGCTCATTTTTGTATATGTACATGAATTATGAATTAATAAAAATATTTTGATATTTTTATCACAGAATGTTTCATCTTCTAATGAACTCCTATGTTGTGGTGAAGTCCTTAGGACTATTTAGACTGACAAAGGAGGATTTGTCGTTTAGTCTTTAAATCTGTTTGCGATCAAATGATATGTTGTTACCAAGGATGACAATATTTATCAAGCATAGGTCCTTGTGTGCCATATAGGTTGGTTGTCCTCTTAACCAATGAGTGTGGAGACACTGGTATGGCATACAGGTGAGATTAAGGGTACATCTGCACTGAATGTGATCGACTCTGGAGCTATTTCTGCTGTCAAGATTTGCTCCGATGGAATATGGGTATAAATATCCTCTGACCTGAGACCGCCACGGTGACTTGCAAGCAACTCACTGCACTTAGGCACTGGACTACCTGAATTTCTAATTCAGTGACGGAAGGCTGCTGGGTGTAGTCAAGTACTTGACTTGTCGGTGCGTGTGTCAAGATGGGATTGATCACTCCAGTTTAGGAGCTATGTACAGTCATGTTTCAATTTAGCAAAACCTTGGCCAGGGTAGTCTTTGTGAGGAGTCACAGGACTGTTTGAGTTGAGCACGATTCGGATGATCTAATCAGGGTTGACAGTTTAACCCTGAGTCATCCTAAACATAAAGTCAAAAGGATGAATTATATAGTAACCATATTCACGTAGGTTCTGAGTGTTGCGATTGCGACCATTCGACCTATCCGATCATCGGGTACCATTGCTAGATGGTCACTTCGATTAGTACAGGAATTGGTTCCTGTGCTACCGGCTTAGGTTCGAACCTGCGGGGTCACACACATTAGAGGTTCTATCTGATCTGATAGCTAGTGAAGAGTCCTTCATGTCTGAGATTCTATGATCAAGAATCAGGATTCTCTGATCATGAATTCCACACATTTTGGGTACCGGGGTCAAGAGTCCCACTGGTTTAGGACTCTTCGATCAGGTTACATATCAATAAATTCTGATGCTCGATTATCCATCAGATTTGGACTCAATATTTATGAAAGATTTAATTAGTGATTTGATCACTAATTAACTCAATTTGATTGAGTAATTAATTTTGGATCAAGTCCAATTGAATTGGATTCAGTTGGGTTTGACCCGATTAGGTTAAGAGTTGACCTAATCATCGAGATGGTTTGGTCCCTGATTTGATCAGGGTTGGGCTTAATCAATTTTGATTTGATTAGGATTTTATTGAGCCTAATTAAGCCTAATTAAGTTGGGTTTAAATTAATCTAATTGGGCCTAACTTATTTGGTTCAATTAGGTTGGTTTAAATAATGAAACCACCTTGACCCATTCTCCCTGCGCCACCTCACTTCCACTGGCCCATTTGAATTCACGAGAAGGAAGTTCTCATGAATTTTTTCTCATGCAAAGCCCTCCTCACACCCTACTTTAATGTGCTAAATGAGTGGATAAGGATGATTAGTTGGCCATTCAAATTCAAAACAAAGGTTTGAATTTGAATGAGCAACCAATCTTAGCACCTTGACCTTATCCTCTTTTAATGCCCCATTTATTATACGAGAAAATATTTCTCATGAAATCACTCACTCACAAATTAAGCCATACCCTCCTCTTCTCATGCCCTTAGTGGATAGGAATAAATTGGTTTCTATTTGAATTCAAAATTTGATTTGAATTCAAATGTGCAATTACTCATCTTTATCCTCTCACGTGGATAAAACGTTTGACATTGTTTTAAAAGGAGGAGAAGAGTGGGGCGTGTGAAAAAAAATTTTTGGAGAGAAAATCTAGGCGTGAGGAATCTTTGTGTGCAAGGTGAAGGTCAATATCCTTTCGAGAGAAAAAGAAAGAAAAGAAAGAAAAAGTATGCGCAGGGTTTCAGTGAGTTTTTCAGGGTTTTAGCCTGGAGTTCGAAAAGTGAGAAAGTGAGCTATGAGTATCGTGAGCCCACCAAATTTTAGGGAGATCTTCAACATCCTCTCAAGCATATTTTCTAATGATCTGAGTATCCAAAGAATTAGTAGATATCGATCGAAGGAGTTCGATCAGCATTGGCCGTCGAAAGGACTCTACAACGAGCTAGCACTCGTGAGGAGTCGATCAGATCGGAAGCTTCGTGTGGATGATCCGTAGAGGTCAGACATACTGTATGGCTATATCGTAATGATCAGACTCTCTCGATGGTGATCAGATTACGGCGATCTACTACCCGCACAAAGGTATTGTGTTCTGAACACATTATAGTAAAGTGTTTACTACTCAATTTGAATTTCAAATTTAAATGCATGCATGCTATATATCATATTTAGATCCTAGTGTAAGGTAAACTCTTATTAATTAATTAGATTAATTAATAATTTTCACTGTAAAATAGTGATTTTGAAAAAGTTTTAAAATTACCATTTTACCCCTGCACTGATTTTCCCACAGAGTCGAGCCAGCTCGAGAAAAATCCAAGCCGACTCCATGCGCAAGATAGAAAATAATTTTTACATATCGAAGATTGAGCCAATTTGAAATGAAACTCAGTAGACTTTAAATGAAACTGAGCCAACTCCAAAGAAAATCAATTCAACTCATGACACGAGACAGACATAACGGCTAATTTTTCTATACTTCTCTAATGATTAGTTTTTAGATCTAACGACTATTCCAAGGGCTTCAATAGTCAAACTCCTTCTTTATCCACTTCCAAGCTTATAAAAGGCTAGAGATTTAATTGGGAAGGAAGTTAAGTGGATTAAAAAGAGAAAATCATCAAAACAAATGAGGATTATTGAATATCATTGAAAAGAGAGAGATTTGTGCACTGATTTCACAGAGCTTTCAAAAAGTGATCTTCCCAATATTTTTCACATCCTCTCAAGCTTCAAAGAAGAGAAAGCAAAGCTTCAAATGAGCCAATTTTTCAGCCTCTTCTTCGTGCTCAAAGAGTTTATTCTTTTATTTATATTTTCTATGCTAATTTTTTTTTTTATTTTTATTTTCTTTACAAGTTTCTTTGGAGAAATAAACATGAGGATTAAGTTCATCCAAGCTTGGAATTGGATATTATAGATTTTGGTTGGTATACTTATGAAGAAAAAATAGATAATTCAAAGTATAATTTTACAGTAAAATAATAAAAGATTAAACATTTAATCTTCTAAACATGCCTTAGATCAGATCTAAACTACCATTAAGGATCTATGACATAAAAAATTTACATATAAAATATGATATAAAAAAAAAACTATATCGATCACATCGATATCCTAAATATGATCTAACCTTTAGATCATATTGGTTGAGTTCAGAACTCATCACCTTTTCATAGATCGATGATCTTCATGTGGGAAAAATCAGTGCAGGGGTAAAATGATAATTTTAAAACTTTTTTAAAATTACTATTTTACAGTGAAAATTATTAATTAATCTAATTAATTAATAAAAATTTATCCTACACTAAGATCTAAATATGATATATAGCATGCATGCATTTAAATTTAAAATTTAAATTTGAACAGTAAACACTTTACTGTAATGTGTTCAGAACACAATATCTTTGTGCGGATAGTAGATCGCCGCAATCTGATCACCATGGGAGAGTCTGATCATCGTGATGTAGTCACACAGTATGTCTGGCCTCTACGGATCATCCACACGAAGCTCCCGATCTAATCGACTCCTCACGAGTGCTAGCTCGTTGTAGAGCCCTTTCGATGACCGATGCTGATCGAACTTCTTGATCGATGTCTACCAATTCTTTGGATGCTTTGGATCATCAGCAGATATGCTTGAGAGGATGTTGAAGATCTCTCTAAAATTTGATAGGCTCACGATACTCGTAGCTCATCTTCTCACTTTTCGAACTCCAGGCTGAAACCCTGAAGAACTCACTGAAACCCTGCGTACACTTTTTCTTTCTTTTCTTTCTTTTTCTCTTGGAAGGATATTGACCTTCACCTTGCACACAAGGATTCCTCACGCCCAGATTTTCTCTCCAAAATTTTTTATTTTTACATGCCCCTCTCTTCTCTCTTTTTAAAACAATATCAAACGTCTTATCCACGTGAGAAGATAAAGATGAGTAATTGCACATTTGAATTCAAATCAAATTTTGAATTCAAATGAAATCAATTTATTCCTATCCACTAAGGGCATGAGAAGAGGAGGGTGGCTTAATTTGTGCATGAGTGATTTCATGAGAAATATTTTCTCATGTAATAAATGGGGCGTTAAAAGAGGATAAGGTCAAGGTGCTAAGATTGGTTGCTCATTCAAATTTAAACTTTTGTTTTGAATTTGAATGGCCAACTAATCATCCTTATCCACTCATTTGATGCATTAAAGTAGGGCATGAGGAGGGCTTTGCATGAGAAAAAATTCATAAGAACTTCCTTCTCGTGAATTCAAATGGGTGCAGTGGAAGTGAGGTGGCGCAGGGAGAATGGGTCAAGGTGGTTTCATTATTTAAACCAACCTAATTGAACCAAATAAGTTAGGCCCAATTAGACTAATTTAAACCCAACTTAATTAGGCTTAATTAGGCTCAATAAAATCTTAATCAAATCAAAAATTGATTAAGCCCAACCCCTGATCAAATCAGGGACCAAACCATCTCGACGATTAGGTCAACTCTTAACCTAATCGGGTCAAACCCAACTAATCCAATTCAATTGGACTTGATCCAAAATTAATTACTCAATCAAATTAAGTTAATTAGTGATCAAATCACTAATTAAACCTCTCATAAATATTGAGTCCAAATCCAATGGGTAATCGGACATCAAAATTCATCGATATGTAATCTTGATCGAAGAGTCCTAAACCAGTGGGACTCTTGACCCCGGTATCCAAAATGTGTGGAATTCATTATCAGAGAATCTTGATTCTCGATCACAAAATCCCAGACATGAAGGACTCTTCACCAGCTATCAGATCAGATAGGAACCTCTGATGTGTGTGACCCCGCAGGTTCGAACCTAAGCCGGTAGCACAGGAACCAATTCCTATACTAATCGAAGTGACCATCTAGTAATGGTACCCGATGATCGGATAGATCGAATGGTCGCAATCGCAACACTTAGAACCTATGTGAATATGGTTACTGTATAATTCATCCTTTTGACCTCTGTGTTTAGGATGACTCAGGGTTAAACTGTCAACCCTGATTGGATCTCCAAATCGTGCTTAACTCAAACAGTCCTGTGACTCCTCACAAAGACTACCCTGGCCAAGGTTTTGCTAAATTAAAACATGACTGTACACAGCTCCTAAACTGGAGTGGTCAATCCCATCTTGACACACGCACCGACAAGTCAAGTACTTGACTATACCCAGCAGCCTTCCGTCACTGAATTAGAAATTCAGGTAGTCCAGTGCCTAAATGCAGTGGGTTGCTTGCAAGTCACCATGGCAGTCTCAGGTCGGAGGGATATTTATACCCATATTCTATTAGAGCAAATCTTGACAACAGAAATAGCTCCAGACTCGGTCACATTCAGTGCAGATGTACCCTTACATCTCACCTGTATGCCATACCAGTGTCTCCACACTCATTGGTTAAGAGGACAACCAACCTATATGGCACACAATGACCTTTGCTTGATAAACGTTGTCGTCCTAGGTAACAACATATCATTTGATCGCGAACAGATTTAAAGACTAAACGACAAATCCTCCTTTGTCAAGTCTAAATAGTCCTAAGGACTTCACCACAACATAGGAATTCATTAGAAGATAAAAATTCTGTGATAAAAATACCAAAATAATTTTTATTAATTCATAATTCATGTACATATACAAAAATGAGCACAACCGTCAACAGGCTGACGATTGGCTTTGGGACACTATTCCTAACAATCTCCCACTACGTCCTATCCATATCTCATATGTCATTTTGGTTACAGACTTACTTGAACCCTATTTAGAAGGTAACAAGCCGATTCGAGTACATATCCCAAAGGAAGATCGGTAGACCAGCAAACCCCATCATGGATCGAACCATATCCAACAAGGTCCGATTCCTCCTTTCAGACACACCATTATGCTATGGTGTTCCAGGAGGTCTCCACTGAGAGAGAATCTCATTCTTCCTAAGATATATCAGAAAATCATTGGAAAGGTATTCACCTCCTCGATCAGATCGAAAAATTTTAATACACTTTCTAGTGTATTTTCTACCTCATTTCGAAATAGTTTGAATATTTCAAACGACTCTGACTTATGCTTCATTAAATAGACATACCCATACCTCGATAGGTCATCTGTGAAGGTTATGAAGTAGAAATATCCACCTCTTGCACTTGAGTCATGGTCCACATACATCAGAATGTATCAGAGCCAAGAGTTCACTAGCTCGCTCACCTTTTTCAGTAAAAGGTGATTTGGTCATTTTACCAAGAAGACAGGACTCACAGGTTGAAAGTGATTCATAATCACCTACTTCAAGAATTCTTTCTTGAGCCAACCTGTTTATCCTATTCTTATTGATATGACCTAGCCTACAGTGCCAAAGGTAGACTTCTGACACATTATCTATTCTGGGGTTTACCGGAGGTTTGAACCACATTAACAAGTTGTGATAGAAGTAAATTCCATTATTAAGTTGTCCAACAAACATTGTAACACCATTCAAAATGATATTGCAAACATTTCTTTTTGTTAAAAATTGATAACTGTTCATGGCCAAAAGGCCTACAGAAATAATATTTAATAAAAAGCTTGGACAATAGTGACATTCACTCAGAATTATATTTTGAGAATTGATTACAAGGTTCATGATTCCTAATGCTAGAACTGAAACTTTGCTTCCATCTCCAATGTTCAGGAATCTTCACCTTCATCAAATCTCCTACTGACCTGCAGACCCTGCATCGAATTGCAAATATGATAAGGGCTTCCGGTATCCAATACCCAGGCAGTAGTATCACAAATGAAAAAGTTGCAAGGTGTTATCATATAAGTACCTTGCTTCTTCTTCGGCCTGTTTGGGTCCAGTGAGGCAATGTATAGAGGACAGTTCCTCTTCCAGTGCCCCTGCTTCTTGCAAAAGAAGCACTCCGCCTGGCTCTGGTCGGGCTTGCACTTCTTGGTTTGACCCTGTGCAGACATCCCAGCATGCGGCTGCACCTTCTTATTCTTCTTCTTCTTGTTCTTCTTCCCTTTCTTAAAGGGTCGACGACCAGAAGAAGATCCTCCCACAATATTTACCGACTCCTTATGGAGCTGGTGGTCCTTCTCAAAGTTCTATAGCAACCCCAACAAGCTGTGGTAGTTCACTGCAGGCTTTGTCATTCGAAAATGAGTAAGGAAGGGAAGGTAGGACTTGGACAGAGAATTAAGGATCGCATCCTTATCGAGCTGCTTGTGCAGGGGAAAGCCCAATTTACTTAGGCGCTCAATCATTTCGATCATGTACAGTACATGATCAGTGACTGAGGCTCCATCCCTCATCCGAGCATTGAAAATGGCACAACTAGTTTTGTGCCTTTCAACATCGTCAGGCGTGCCAAAGGAGTCGTTCAACATTTGAAGCATCTCCTGTGGTTGGGCATTCTCGAACCTGCAGCTGAACTCATCATTCATTGCCGCCAGCATAATGCACCGAACGGTAGTGCAGTCGTTGAGCCACTTTTGGTAAGTATCTCGACCACCCCTCTAGCGTTCGGGGCTGGCTCCTTAGTGTCGGATCCGTTACTACATAAAGGATCTGCTCATGCTCAAGGGCGATTTTTAATTTTCGATACCAGCTATCGAAATTAGGTCCCATGAGCTTGTCATTATCTAATAATGATCGGAGCGAAAGGGTAGTGGCCATAGCTGCATAAAGAAAAATCAGACCTATATTAGTACATAAATTATTAATACTAAAGACTTGGACTTTAGTCTAAAGTTTCTCTCAGTATTTTTACAAATTGGTAGCCTCAACCTCCAATTCGAGGAATTACTTTAATTCCTTAGTGGGTACTAGAATCCACACAGACTACACACGAGCCCAACTTTGGTTGGTCAATCCATGTGCATCTATGGGTAGGTTCATAATCAGTTGTTTCTCTAAACAACTTCTAATAATTGATTTTGCCCCTGAACCTAATCAGTAGGCTTTGGCCTCCACTGAAAGGATCTGGTTAGGTCCAACCATTAACATGATTTGATTTGGTGAATCGGATCAATAAATGATCAGGCCGACTTTGGCTGGCCAACCTGACCACCATCAGAAAGACTCAAACCAAATTATCATATTATGAATGATAATTTCATTAGTCAATAAGCACCAGACCTTTGGGCCTCCAATGATTATTAAACTAATGGACTCATTATCACTCACTTAATGGGAGGCTATGATTTAGTTATCAATATAACTTAATCATTTTTAGGACCTAATAATTTTTGAAATTTTATTAAAGAATCGAAGAGAAAAAAATATCCAGCCAATTTCAATCCTCCCACTGACTTTACCAAGTCAGATTAAAAAGATTTACTTAAAGCTGGCATTAGGAGTACCTAAATCAGTCAAACTGAATTACCTAATGACATGGGTGAGCCCTAATCACCAAGTGATCTAATCAAAACCTAATTTACCAGGTTGGCCAGGTAAGTGAGATCAGTGGTGGGGATAAGCCATTAACTCGTCAGAGATCGAATCACTGCGAGTAGCTCCTGCTTAAAAACCACTGGTCAAATGCCAAACTAACCATATACACCAACCGGTTCATTAGTTTTAATTTGATCAACTTAGTAAATAGGGTTCCACCGCGTAGCCATGAATTAAGTCCATCTTGGTCTAGTTAAAGACATGGACCCATTCAACTACAACTATTGGAGTTGAGTCTAGAGTATCCTTGACCTAATCTAATTCAATTTTGATTAGATTTGACCAATTACTCTAATTTAGTCCATTTTTTAAGCTAACCTTAGGTCTAACCCAGTTATGGACCTAATCCATCTAACCCATTGACCCACAAGTTTATGCAATTGTCTTAGGTTTTAATTCACAATTCTAGACATACTAGACAACACTTAATTCTTTTAATTAAGTATTTGGGCTGATAGGTCAGGTTTGGTATTTCGAAAATAATTTTCAAATTTGAAAGGTTTTATTTTCTGTTCACCAAATATGTTGACTCATTTCACAAATAGATCAGCATATTTCATAAATAGCAATCCTATTGCTAATTACATAACAGAAAATAACTTAAAAAAAAATCATGAATATTCTTTTAGATCTAATCTAACACATTCATGATAAATTTCACAATTGAACCTTTACAATTAATTTCTTTCGCTGCTTCATCTGCATGGGATATAATTGCAGCGGCACCACTACACCATAGGAGATCCCATCGAATGGGAGGAGAGGGCCTTTAAACCCTACTTTTCTCCTATGATCGGACGGCCATGGCAACCAACCCAATTCGATTACTTGCTACTTGGATCAAGTATATCTAAATATACCAATTTTAAAATTTAAATTTTAAATTTTAAATTTTAAATTTTGAAATTCAAATTTCAAACAAATTTTAAATTTTAAATTTTTGAATTTTGAATTTTAAATTTCAAATTTGAAAATTCAAATTTGAATTTTGAATTTCAAATTTTTGAATTTTGAATTTCGAACAACTTTCAAAATTTAAATTTTAAAATTTGAATTTTAAATTTTAAATTATAAACTTTTAGATTACAACTTGATCTACGCATGCAAATATATATATCATATCTAAGAACCCGCTCTGATACCATTTGTGGGGAAAATCAGTGTAGGGGTAAAATGGTAATTTTAAAACTTTTTCAAAATCACTATTTTATAGTAGAAATTATTAATTAATCTAATTAATTAATAAAAATTTATCCTACACTAGATCTAAATATGATATATAGCATGCATGCATTTAAATTTGAAATTCGACTTTGAACAGTAAACACTTTACTGTAATGTGTTCAGAACACAATACCTTTGTGCAGGTAGTAGATCACCGTAATCTGATCATCGTTGAGAGAGTCTGATCATCATGATGCAGCCACACAGTGTGTCTGGCCTCTGCGATCATCCACACGAAGCTTCCGATCTGATCGACTCCTCACGAGTGCTAGCTTGTTGTAGAGCCCTTTCGACGGCCGATGCTGATTGAACTCCTTCGATCGATGTTTGCAATTTTTGAATGCTCTAAATCATCAACAGACATGCTTGAGAGGATGTTAAAGATCTCCTTAAAATTTGGTGGGCTCACGACACTCATAGCTCACTTCTCACTTTCCGAACTCCAGCTGAAACCTTGAAGAACTCACTGAAACCCTGCGCATACTTTTTCTTTCTTTTCTTTCTTTTTCTCTCGGAAGGATATTGACCTTCACCTTGCACACAAGGATTCCTCATGCCCAGATTTTTCTCCAAAATTTTTCATTTTTACACACCCTACTCTTCTCCTCCTTTTAAAACAATGTCAAACATCTTATCCACGTGAGAGGATAAAGATGAGTAATTGCACATTTGAATTCAAATCAAATTTTGAATTCAAATGAAAACCAATTTATTCCTATCCACTAAGGGCATGAGAAGAGGAGGGTGTGGCTTAATTTGTGCATGAGTGATTTCATGAGAAACATTTTCTCGTGTAATAAATGGGGCGTTAAAAGAGGATAAGGTCAAGGCACTAAGATTGGTTGCTCATTCAAATTCAAACTTTTATTTTGAATTTGAATGCCAACTAATCATCCTTATCCACTCATTTGGTGCATTAAAGTAGGGCGTGAGGAGGGCTTTGCATGAGAAAAAATTTATGAGAACTTCCTTCTCGTGAATTCAAATGGGTGCAGTGGAAGTGAGGTGGCGCAGGGAGAATGGGTCAAGGTGGTTTCATTATTTAAACCAACCTAATTGAACCAAATAAGTTAGGCCCAATTAGACTAATTTAAATCCAACTTAATTAGGCTTAATTTGGCTCAATAAAATCCTAATCAAATCAGGAATTGATTAAGCCCAACCCCTGATCAAATCAGGGACCAAACCATCTCGACGATTAGGTCAACTCTTAACCTAATCGGGTCAAACCCAACTGAATCCAATTCAATTGGACTTGATCCAAAATTAATTACTCAATCAAATTAAGTTAATTAGTGATTAAATCACTATTAAATCTCTCATAAATATTGAGTCCAAATCCGATGGGTAATCGGGCATCAAAATTCATCGATATGTAACCCTGATCGAAGAGTCCTAAACCAGTGGGACTCTTGACCCCGGTACCCAAAATGTGTGAAATTCATGATCAGAGAATACTGATTCTCGATCACAGAATCTTAGACATGAAGGACTCTTCACCAGCTATCAGATCAGATAGGAACCTCTAATGTGTGTGACCCCACAAGTTCGAATCTAAATCGGTAGCACAGGAACCAATTTCTGTACTAATCGAAGTGACCATCTAGCAATGGTACCAGACGATCGGATAGGTCGAATGATCACAATCGCAACACTCAAATCTACGTGAATATGGTTACTGTATAATTCATCCTTTTGACCTCTGTGTTTAGGATGACTCAGGGTTAAATTATCAACCCTGATTAGATCATCCGAATCGTGCTCAACTCAAACAGTCCTGTGACTCCTCACAAAGACTACCCTAGCCAAGTTTTGCTAAATTGAAACATGACTGTACACAGCTCCTAAACTGGAGTGGTCAATCCCATCTTGACACACGCACCGACAAGTCAAGTACTTGACTACATCCAGCAGCCTTCCGTCACTGAATTAGAAATTCAGGTAGTCCAGTGCCTAAGTGCAGTGTGTTGCTTGCAAGTCACCATGACGGTCTCAGGTCGAGGAATATTTATACCCATATTCCATCGGAGCAAATCTTGACAGCAGAAATAGCTCCAAAGTCGGTCACGTTCAGTACAGATGTATCCTTACATCTCACCTGTATGCCATACCAGTGTCTTCACACTCATTGGTTAAGAGGACAACCAACCTATATGGCACACAATGACCTATGCTTGATAAACTTGTCGTCCTTGGTGACAACGTATCATTTGTCACGAACAGATTTAAGGACTAAACGACAAATCCTCCTTTGTCGAGTCTAAATAGTCCTAAGGACTTCACCACAACATAGGAGTTCATTAAAAGATGAAACATTCTGCGATGAAAAATGTCAAAATAAATTTTATTAATTCATAATTCATGTACATATACAAAAATGAGCACAACCGTCAACAGACTGACGATTGGCTTTGGGATACTATTCCCAACACTTCACTACTAGTAGGTATGATACGAAGCTCTCATTGATGTCGACCAGCTGCATAGGTCGTCCAACCTCTACAGATCATCCACTGAAAGTCCTGATCGGATCTTCCTTTATGGGAGTGCTAGCTCACGTCGAAGGCTCTGGATGGCTAATCCAAGCTCCTTTCTTTGGATCTCCCGAACCCCCTAGATCAGAAGATGAAGCTTTAAGAGGAAGTAATGATGTGAAAGATTGGACAAGGCTCACTATTGCCCAACTATGCAACCCAAGAGGGGGGGGGGGTGAATTGGATTTTTAAAAATTTAAACTTAACTTACAACTATGAAGATTATTTAATAGTGAGCAAGATAAGTATAGAGAGTGTAATTTATGCAAGGGTAATAGTTGGATACTAGAATGCAAGAGAATGAAGAAGTTTGAATGGAGAGCAATTTAGCACAACACAAACAAGAAGATTTATAGTGGTTTGGTGCCAACCTTGCACCTACATCCACTCTCCAAGCTCCTACTTGAGAATTTCAATCACTAAACTGTATTCAACCTGAATACACTCGTCGAACCTCTGACTCTAGCTATCCCAAGCTAGACCACTTATTTTTTGGGTACAAGCCAACCCAATACAATTGATTCAAGATTCGGATCAATCTTCCCATATTTTGGAACCTTTCCAAAATAAAAATAATAACTCAAAAAGAGTATTACAGTTAATTACACAGAAATACAGATGAAGCTCCTTTAATGAGCGAATAAAGCTTTAAATACACTTTACACAATTAGAAGGAAGCTCTTTCTGATTTTCTCAAGTGGTTGGAGACTTGAATGAGCTCTTGAGGAGTTGGTGAACTTGAATTAAAAGTTCTTGAACTCTTTAAGTGGGCTTTTGCTTGGGGTTGACAAGAAGGCTTTTTGAACCTTTTTCAAATCTCTCTCTATATATTGATTCCCTCCTTTAAGTCCTTTATATAACTTCAAATAATGACGGAGAGTAATCTGGGCTGAAATAGAACCGTTAGAGAATATTAAATGAGCATTAAATACAATTGAAAGGGTTAAAAATAGCCTTGCAGAATTTTTTCGTCACAGGGGTCGACTCAGAGGGTCGACTCATGCTCATGGGTCGACTCATGGGGTCGACCTCTGTGGAAAAGAGCAGAAAATAACTGTTCTGTAATTTTGACTTGCAGAGCAGCAGAGGTCGACTCATGGGGTCGACTCATGCCAAGGGATCGATCCATGGGGTTGACTCACGAGTGTGCCAGTCAAAATTTTCACGTGCGTTCAGCCCTTTAAGCCATGAGTCGACTCATGGGGTCGACTCAAAAATAGAAACTTAATTTTCTTACAAAATACACTTCCAAAAGTGTTGAAATTTCCTCCAATAGATTGCACGTCTTTTGTTCTTGCTCTTGAGGTTTCTGAATCAGGTCTTAATAAAATTAGATTTTGCCTCTGAAATGCAATAAGTCTTTTTTCAAACCAAAATTATTAGTAATCTCCTCAAATGCTTTGTAATCATAAAATCAATTCAAGGAGCAATAATCTCTCCCTTTTTGATGATGACAAAATACTTGAGCAAAAGTATATATGAGGTATTGAACATGAATTTCAGATTTATGAAGATGTATTACTTAAATATTATAGCCAAGTATTGGAACAAATACATCATGAGCAGTTTAAAGATAAATTTAAAATTTTGCTTATAAGTGCATTTGCCTGGAAGGAAAAAATTGATTTTGATTCTTTGACATATGACACATGTATCTATTTGTTTAACAATTTACTTAATGTTTAATCTTTATTACTCTTATTGCTCAATCAAAAGCCTCTCAATTTTTGAATTGTTGCTTAATGTTCAATCTTTGCTTAATATTCAATCTTTATTGCTCTTATTGCTCAATCTTGATTTTGATTCTCTACTCTCCCTTTTTGACAGCATCAACTAAGATTCTCTACTTCCCTTTTTAAAGGACATATTTTCTTTATTCCTTCTTTTTGATGGAATCAATTTCTTTAGCTTCCTTCTTTGATTGCTTGTTTCTTTATTGCTTATTGTTTTACTCCCCCTCAATATAGCAATTATAAAAAATATATCAATTTGCTCATTTAACAGATATTGCTATTCAAGTATTTCATGATTTAAAAGTAACTCCATTTGATTACATTCAGAGATATTCATTGAAAGTCAAAGTACATATATATATATATATATCCAAAAGTGATTGAATACATAGATATTTCAATACATAAGTGTCAACTTAGAGTACAAAAGATATGGATAGAAACTATCCAAGAGTCAATCAGTCAACATTACATTGCATGGCCTACAAGATAGATCCTAAAAACTAAAGATAGGACAGACTACACTGGATCTAATAGATATCATGACTGATGGATTGGAGTCTGATGAATCAGAGATGGGGTGAGGAGATGAAGGATCAAGTCCACGAGCTCGACCTCGACCGCATCTGCCTCTGCCACGGGTAGAAGTGCCAGCATGAGTGGAGAGGTGAGAGGATCCTGAAGGCTGAGAAGCAAAGGACTGAGCTACAAGTGAGAGTCTGATGGTGTCCAGAAGGTTCAAAGCTCTCGAAATAGATTGTAGCAGTACAGTGAACTGAGTGGAAGCATGCTCACTAGAGCCCCTGATCTCTCTCCTTAGAAAGTCAAAACCACTCTCTAAGACTCCTCGCAGTCTGGCTGCCTCCGCAGATAGGTCTGAGACCTCAGTGATGTCCTCATGTGGCTGTGGATGGGCTAAAGCTAACACTTGCCTCTGCAAGTCAAATACTCTGCCAGTCAGTCTCACTATACAACCCTCAAGCTGCTCAATGCATACTGACTGGTCTGAAATCATCTGAAAAATAGTGGAGATGTGGGGGATCAGTGTCTGATCAGATACACCATGAGATGTCGATCCCTGAGCAAAAGCTGAAGTACCCATCTGACGAGATAGTATGGAAGCTACACGCTGAGATATCATTTCTATCTGATCATCAGCCAATCTGATCTCAGAAGGATGTGCTCTACTGTCCGCTGCTAAACTGAAGTATGCCTCCTCGCAGACTCTGACGGCCCAGCCTCATGGTCAGAAACAAGCTAAATATCTGGAGATACAGCCCTGTGATCACGGAGGGGTGAGGATGCTCCTTCCTCCTCTACTCTGTCCTCAGCTCTCTCTTCCTCACCTTTCATCCAACCACCATCAGTTTTGGAAAATCCCATGCGGTGCAAAGTATGGCGGTTGATAGTGTTAGAGTAAGATAGCCTAGCTACTGCCTCCCCCTCAAAGCTAACTCTGAACCTCCTAAATACTAAAGTGAGAGCCATACCAAAAGGCAAATGTGCCTTAGACCTATTCAAGGTCTCTCTCATAGCCTCAAACATCAATGCCGGGAGGTTTAGGGGGGTTTGAGTGATAACATGATACATAATGCAGATGTCTCGACCAGAGAGGAAATCATGTCTATCACTTCTAGAAAAAAATAACTTAGTTACCATGTGGTGTAGCAGCCTCATCTCAATGGAAAGAATCTTTACCTCTAATTTGTTTAGGCTTCCAGTGAAGGTTCTCCCTAGAATAACATTTATTCCTTCCTCTTTAACTGGGAGTTCCATGTTTGTGTATCCCTCACAAGGTAAATGAAGAATTTCTCTCAAAAGCATAGGATCTAGGCTAATTTCTACACCATTCACTGTGGATTTTACTGTTTCATTACTGTATCCCAAATTCAGATAAAATTCTCTAACAAGATCTACATAAGTATTTTCTTTTAGGGAGCAGTAAAATTTCCAACCTTGGTCCTTAATTTTTGAACCGATAGAGAACCCTTCCTTTTCAAAAAATCTGAAATCAATATTTTTGCCGAGCTCTACCTTCCTATCGGAGAGGAGAACCTTACTAGGGTTGATTGGTGATCGGGTTGTAGCTGGAGCTCATGCAGGAGCAGGGTTTGAAGCAGAAGTGGTCTCGGTTGCTTGTCTCTTCCGGCGCACACTTTCCTCCAACCCGCGAACTGATTTCCTCCTCTGTGAAAACTTCATCTTCGGAGCCATTTTCGCAAGCAGAAATAGCAAGGAACTTAGGAGAGCAAATGTGAGGGAGAGATGAAGGTTTTTAGTGGAAGGATAAGGATTTTGGAGAAGTGGAGTGCCGATTTGGAGAAGATGGTTAGAGTCTAGGGTAAGCTCTACTCGCTCCAAATGAGGAAGGAGAAAGGGAGGAACTTGGTTCTAAGAGGACGATTTAGAGGGTGAGAGATGGTGGGAGAAGAGTTTTGGGGGAAAAACCTGGGTTTGAGGAAGAAGAGAGGGAGTCTTTTGACTTGGTGGAAGGAAGAAGACGGAAAGTTGGGTCGGCTCAAGGGAGGATTTTCAACAAAAAGAAAGTGCCCGAAGGATTTAGTAAATATTACAAGTTTACCCTAGGATCGACCCTGGGGGTCGACTCATGGCACAGGGAAATTCAAAAAAATGATGAAAAAAAAAAAAAAATATTAGGAGAAGGATGTTAACCTAAAAATTAATTATGAGAATGATAATTTTGGGTTTTTGATCTGAAAAGAAAAGATGAGAATTAAGCTAGCTAAGAGGATTTTTGGTGATGATACCTTGAAATCAGAGAGACACTCAAGTGGATGGATCAAGGATTCCTAGTTCTCTTCTAATTTCACAAAATCTATCTTCACTTAAGGTCTTGGTAAAGATGTCAGCTAATTATTTTTCAGTACAAACATAGTTAAGAATTATGTCTTTATTTTGAACATGTTCTCTTATGAAATGATGCCTGATTTCAATATGTTTTGACTTAGAATGTTGAATTAGATTTTTAGTGAGGTTTATAGCACTAGTGTTATCACATCTTATGGGAGTTTCATTAAGTTTGATACCAAAGTCTTCGAGTTGTTGCTTAATCCACAAGATTTGAGCACAACAACTTTCGGCTGCAATGTATTCGGCCTTGGCTGTAGACAGTGCTACCGAATTTTATTTCTTGCTAAACCAAGAGATTAGGTTAACTCTAAAAAATTGGCATATTCTACTAGTACTTTTTCTATCTAATTTATATCCAGCAAAATTGGTATCTGAATATCCTATTAAATCAATTAGTGAGTCCTTAGAATACTATAATCCTAGAGTTTGTGTACCATTTAAATATCTAAGGATTCTTTTAACTGCATTCCAGTGTGATTCTTTTGGGTTTGACTGAAAATGAGCACACAGACAGACACTAAACATAATATCAGGTCTACTAGCAGTTAAATATAATAGAAAATTAATCATGCCTCTATAAAATTTTAAGTCTACACCTTTACCTTCCTCATCCTTGTCAAGCTTACATGTTGGGCTCATGGGTGTGCCAATCGGTTTGGAGTTCTCCATTCTAAATTTTTTGAGTAATTCTGTTGTGTACTTGCTTTGGATGATGGAGATTCCTTCTTTGTTTGTTTGATTTGGAGTCCGAGGAAGAATATAAGTTCTCCCATCATGCTCATCTCGAACTCTCCTTGCATGAGCTTTGCAAAATCTTGACAAAGAGTCTCATTAGTAGACCCAAAAATAATGTCATCGACATATATTTGTATCACTAATATATCATCTTGACTTCTTTTAATGAAAAGGATTGTGTCTATATTTTCTCTTGAAAAATTATTATTGAGTAGAAATTTGCTTAACCTTTCATACCAAGCCCTGGGTGCTTGTTTCAAACCATATAGAGCTTTATTTAATTTGAAAACATGATTCAAAAAAGCATGATTTTCAAAACCTGGAGGTTGTTCTACATAAACTTCTTCAGCAATATATCCATTTAAAAAGACACTTTTGACATCCATTTAGAATAATTTAAATTTCATAAAGCAAGCATATGCAAGTAGAAGTCTAATTGCCTCTAATCTAGCAACAGGTGTAAAAGTCTCATCAAAATCAATTCCTTCTTCTTGATTATAATTTTTGCAACTAATCTTGCTTTATTTCTTATTATATTTTATGTTCATCCAATTTATTCCTATACATCCATTTTGTGCAATTATTGAATAGTTCTTAGGTCTTGATACTAAGGTCCACACATTATTTCTTTCAAATTGATTAAGTTCTTCTTGCATTGCATTAATCCAATTATAATCTTTTTAGCTTCGTCTATAGTTTTAGGTTCAAGATGAGAGACAAAAGCAAAATGATTGAATGTATCTTTAAGTGAGGAACGAGTTCTTACACTATGTGTAGGATCACCAATAATTAGTTCTTGGGGTGATTGTGATCATACCTCTATTCTTTGGGTAGATTATTTGTACCTTGAGGTTGTTCTTGTCGTTCTTCACCTTCCTCATCTTGTTTGTCTTTATATTCTTCATCATCTTGAATTGTTGAATCTTTTAGATTGATCTCCTTTATTTCTTCTATAAGAGGATCTGCATCATCAAAATCTTCATTCTTCCTTGAAGGAAGATGTTAGTTTCATCAAAGACAACATGTATTGACTCCTCTACTACTAAGGTTCTTTTGTTGAAAACTCTAAAGGCTTTACTAGAAGAGGAGTAACCAAGAAAAATTGCTTCATGGATTTTGCATCAAATTTTTTTAGTTTTTTTTACCATTATTTAACACAAAATATTGACAACCAAAAATATAAAAATATGCAATGTTTGGTTTTCTTCCTTTCCAAAGCTCATAGGGAGTTTTCTTTAAAATTTGTCTAATTAAAGCATGATTTAATATGTAACATGCTGTGTTAATAGCTTCTGCCCAAAAGTATCTTGGAAGGTTGCTTTCACATAGTATGGTACGGGCTATTTCTTCAAGGATTCTATTTTTTCTTTCTACTACACCATTTTGTTGGGGTGTCCTAGGTGCCGAAAAGTTGTGGCCTATTCTTTTTTCATCACAAAACTTTTCAAAATCTTGATTTTCAAATTTGGTTCCATGATCACTTCGAATATTTTGAATTGAAAATTTTTTTTCATTTGTGACTTTTCGATAAAATTTAGAGAAAACTTGAAAAGTTTCATCCTTGTGTGCCAAAAAGAAAACCCATGTAAAATGAGAGAAATCATCAATAATTACAAAATCGTATCATTTTTCTCCTAGACTAGTAGTTCTAGTAGGTCCAAATAAATCTATGTGCAATAATTCTAATGGCCTAGCAGTTGAAACAATATTTTTAGATTTGAATGAAACTCTTGTTTGTTTACCTAGTTGGCATGCATCACAAATTCTATCCTTTTCAAAGTTCAATTTGGGTAAACCAATAACCAATTCTTTCTTAATGAGTTTTGAAAATGAAAGCATGCTAATACGTGCAAGCCTACGATGCCAAAGCCAACTAGTCTCATTAATCTTGGCATTCAAGATACTAGGCTTTGAAGCAAAATTCAGTGCAGGGGTAAAATGGTAATTTTAAAAATTTTTTAAAATTATGATTTTACAGTAGAAAATATTAATTAATCTAATTAATTAACATATATTTATCCTACACTAGGATCTAAATATGATATACAGCATGCATGCATTTAAATTTGAAATTCAAATTTAAACAGTAAACACTTTACTGTAATGTGTTCAGAGCACAATACTTTGTGCGGGTAGTAGATCGCCACAATCTGATCACCGTCGAGAAAGTTTGATCATCATGATATAGCCACACAGTACATCTGGCCTCTGCGGATCATCCACACGAGGCTCCCAATCTGATCGGCTCCTCACGGGTGCTAGCTTGTTGTAGAGCCTTTTCGATGGTCGATGCTGATCGAACTCCTTCGATTGATGTCTGTTAATTCTTTGGATACTCCAGATCATCAGCAAATGTGCTTGAGAGGATGTTGAAGATCTTCCTAAAATTTGGTGGGCTCACGACACTCGTAGCTCACCTTTCACTTCCCGAACCCCAGGCTGAAACCCTAGGGAACACACTGAAAACCCTGTGCCAATTTTCTTTCTTTTCTTTCTTTTTTCTCGGAAGTTTTAGACTTCCCACTCATGCACAAGAGTTTCTCACACCCTACTTTCTCTCTCAAATTTTTTTTACACACGCCCCACCTCTCTATCTCTTTTAAAATAGTTCAAAACGTATCTTAACCACGTGAGAGGATAAAGACAAGTGGTTACACATTTGAATTCAAACAAAAACCAACTCATCCCTATCCACTTGGGCATGAGAAGAGAAGGGGCATGGCTTCATTTGTGCATGAAGAGTTTACACGAGAAACACTTTCTCATGTAAAATATGGGGCGCACAAGATAAGAGCATGGTGCATGGATTAGTTGGTTGCTCATTCAAATTCAAACTTTCTTTTGAATTTGAATGGCCAACCAACTTATTTTTATCCAGATAATTGGCACATAAGGGTGGGCATGGGATGCCTTCTATGTGGAGAAAATTCACAAGAAGTTACTTCTCGTGAATTTAAATATGCACAGAAGAAGTGAGGTGGTGCAGGGAGAAAGGTCAAGATGGTTTGAACCTAATTGAGCCAACCTAATCTAAATAGGTTAAGCACAATTAGACTAAATTAAACTCAACTTAATTAGGTTAATTAGGCTCAATAAAATCCTAATCAAATCAGAAATTGACTAAGCCCAACCCCTGATCAAATCAGGGACCAAACCACTTCGATGATTAGGTCAACACTTAACCTAATCGGATCAAACCCAACTGAATCCAATTCAATTGGACTTGATCCAAAAATAATTACTCAATCAAATTAAGTTAATTAGTGATCAAATTACTAATTAAATCTCTCATAAATATTGAGTCCAAATCTGATGGACAATCGGGTATCAAAGTTCATCAATATGAAACCTTGATCGAAGAGTCCCAAATCAGTGGGACTCTTGACCCCGGTACCCAAAATGTGTGGGACTTGTGATCAGAGAATCTTGATTCTCGATCATAGAGTCTCAAACACGTAGCACTCATAGTCCATAAATATTAGGACTCTTCATCAGCCATCAGATCAGATAGAAACCTCTAATGTGTGTGACCCCGCAGATTCGAACCTAAACCGGTAGTACAGGAACCAATTCCTGTACTAATCGAAGTGACCATCTAGCAATGGTACCCGATGTTTGGATAGGTCGAATAGTCACAATTGCAATACTCAGAACCTACATGAATATGGTTACTGTATAATTCATCCCTTTTGACCCCTATGTTTAGGATGACTCAGGGTTAAACTGTCAACCCTGAGTAGATCATCCGAATCGTGCTCAACTCAAACAGTCCTATGACTCCTCACTAGGACTACCCTGGCCAAAGATTTGCTAAATTAAAATACGACTGTACATAGCTCCTGAACTGGAGTGGTCAATCTCATTTTGACACACGCACCGACAAGTCAAGTACTTGACTACACTCAGCAGCCTTCCATCACTGAATTAGAAATTCAGGTAGTCCAGTGCCTAAGTGCAGTGAGTTGCTTACAAGTCACTGTGGCGGTCTCAGGTCAGAGGGACATTTATAGCCATATCCCATCGGAGCAAATCTTGACAGCAGAGATAGCTCCGGAGTCGGTCACGTTCTGTGCTGATGTACCTTTACATCTCACCTGTATGCCATACCAGTGTCTCCACACTCCTTGGTTAAGAGGACAACCAACCTATATGGCACACAACGATCTATGCTCGATAAACATTGTTATCCTTGATAACAACGTATCATTTGGTCGCGAACTGGTTTAAGGACTAAACGACAAATCCTCTTTTGTCGAGTCTAAATAGTCCTAAGGACTTCACCACAACACAGGAGTTCATTAGAAGATGAAATAATTTGTGATGAAAAATACCAAAATAACTTTTATTAATTTATAATTTATGTACTAATACAACAAAGAGCACAACCGTCAACAGGCTGACGATTGGCTTTGGGATACTATTCTCAATAATCTCTCACTTGGCCTAAAGCCAATCGGTGCAGTATCTAATACCCATCTTCGACTTGAAGTCATCGAACTCCTTCACCGCAATGGCTTTAGTGAATGGGTCGGCCAGGTTCTCCTTTCCGTCGATCTTCTGAAGGTCGACGTCACCTCGATCCATGATTTCTCGGATGAGATGGTAGTGACGCAGAATATGCTTCGTCCGCTGGTGTGCCTTCAGTTTCTTCGCCTGAGCAATGGCTCCAGAGCTGTCATAGTAGAGCAGAACTGGACCAACAAGGGAGGGTGCCACTCCAAGTTCGGTGATGAATTTTTTCAGCCACACCGCTTCTTTGGCAGCATCTGATGCAGCGACATACTCCGCCTCGCAAACTGAATCAGCCACTGTGTACTGCTTGGAACTTTTCCAGCAGACAGCCCCACCATTAAGTGTAAAAATAAATCCCAACAAACTCTTGCTGTCATCGTGATCAGATTGGAAACTAGAGTCTGTAAACCCTATAAGTCTCAAGTCCGATTCACCATAAACAAGCCACTGATCCTTAGTATTTCTTTAATACTTCAGGATGGTTTTAACAACCTTCCAGTGATTATCTCCTGGATCAGATTGGTATCTACTCACTACCCCTAGTGAGTATGCCACATCTGGTCATGTACATATCATGACATACATGATAGATCCCACTGCTGAAGCATATGGAATTTTACCCATACGCTCTCTCTCTTGAGGTGTTGTTGGATAATCCCTCATCGAGAGAGAAATTTCATGGCCTATCGGTAGATAGCCTTTCCTAGAATTCTCCATGCTGAACCTCTTCAGCATAGTATCAATGTACGTGGACTGAGATAAGCCAAGCAACCTTTTAGATCTATCCCTATAGATCCTCATCCCTAGGATGTAGGAAGCTTCTCCCAGATCCTTCATGGAGAATTATGACGACAGTCAAATCTTTATTCTCTGTAATGCAGGGATATCATTTCTGATTAAGAGAATGTCATCCACATACAATACAAGAAATACTACTACTGGACCATTAGTCCACTTATAAATGCAGGGCTCTTCTCCATTCTTAACGAAGCCATACGTCTTGATTGTCCTATCAAAATGTATGTTCCAACTCCGGGATGCCTGCTTAAGTCCATAAATGGACCTCTGTAGCCTACACACCTTAGACTCATCTGTGGATGTGAATCCTTCAGGTTGTATCATATACACCTCTTCGTCCAGCTTTCCGTTTAGAAAAGCTATCTTCACATCCATCTGCCAGATTTAATAGTCTAGATGGGCAGCTATCGCAAGCATAATCCGAATGGATTTGAGCATTATCACAAGAGAAAATATCTCGTCATAGTCTATACCATAACGTTGATGATATTCTTTGACAACCAGATGGGCTTTATAGGTTTCCACCTTTCTGTCTGCGCCCCTCTTCTTCTTGAAGACCCACTTACACCCTATGGGTTTTACTCCTTCGGGTGGGTCAACCAATGTCCACACATCATTGACCTTCATGTTGGAGCACGATCCTAGCTCCTCCCATGGACCTTGGGTGCAGCAGAACTAGCAACGAACAAATCTAGAGACTTCTGGACTCAATCGAAGGCCCTTGACGAAATCAGCCTGGTTGCTGTCTTCTTCGTCAGCCTTTCGTTCCAGATGAAGAACACCTCTAAGATCACCTCTAAAAAATCCAAGATCTGGTATCCAACCAGATCAGGCCTGGACTGAGGTCTTCCAATTTGTAGATCTCGAATTGGGATATTCTAGATAGGGAAGAGGGTAGATAGAACCATACCTTGTAGATCTATCCTGCTGCAGCCTTTCCTGTAGATCTGTTGATGGAGATCTCACCCGTGCCTCAAACGACCTCAGATCAACTCCAGATCTGAGAGAAACTTGTACCAACCTTGTAGTAAGAGATTTCAAGTCTTGGACCTGATGTTTAGGCAGCTGCAATAGAGGGAGAGGCAATATGGTTGGCGGCACAAAGGGGGAGGGGCTCAAAACCCTAGCGCCTCCCCTGCTTTTCCTGCCTTCTATGGACCTGGCAGCAAGAAACCCTAGGGTTTCTTGCTCCTGGGGCATGGAGAATAGCTGAAGAGAGAGGGAGAAGAGAGAGAGAGACTTGGGAGAAAGAGTTTTTGTATTCCTTGGCTTAATCAAACCTATACAGTGCATGTATATATAAATACAGGGTCAAGTGACCCAAATCCAAAATTCTCTTTACCAACTCTATGGGAGATTAGGTTAACCCAAGCCCATGTACACCCATGACTCGACCTAATCTCACCTATCCTGGGCCCAGACCTGACCCATAAAGAGTTGGTCCCTTGAGGTCCACATAACCTAGACCTCAAGAACCCGAAAGGCCCATAGCCTTTCAACCTAGGGCCCAACTAGCCCTAGAGCCTTCATGAAGCCCTCATGAATGATGGACCTTGACCTTAGCCTTGATCCCTGGGCCTTGGACACACCACCTGGATCACAAGAATCTCCACCTTGGTGTCCCAAGGCCTCAACCAGCTCCACTCTGTCCATTAGCCGAATCAGCTCAACACATCTCTGAAAGCTATCCCATGGAAGTATCTTCGTAAGTGCATCAGCTGGATTCTCCTTGGTGTGTACTTTTACCAGCTCCACCTCACCATTTTCCATAAGCTCCCTGATCCGATGATACCGAATGTCGATGTGCTTTGTCCTTGCATGATAGACTAAGTTCTGTGCTAATAGAAGTGCACTCTGGCTGTCATAGTGCACTTTAATGGCCTCCTGAGTAAGGCCCATCTCCGTCAACAAACCTTCAGCCAAATTGCCTCCTTAGCTGCTTCTGTCAGCCCGATGTATTCCACCTCTGTAGTGGATAGGGCCATGATAGGCTGCAGACTCGATCTTCAAGAAATAGGACCTCTATACAGGCTAAAGATGAAGCCTGTCGTAGACCTCTGGGTATCCACATCTCCACTGAAGTCTGCATCTACATAACCACCAATCAGTGCCTGAGCCTCCCTGGACATGTCAGAGTATCCCACCTGAATCATCCACTGAACCCGCCAGGTATCTGAATATCCACTTCAGAGCCTTCCAGTGCTCCCTGCCAGGCTGCGCCATGAACCTGCTAACCTGACTCACTGCATGAGCGATGTCTGGCCTACAACAGACCATCGCATACATCAAGCTCCCAACTCCTGAAGCATAAGGAACCATCTCCATCTCCTGAGCCTCCACCTCAGTCTGTGGTGCCATGGTCTTTGATAGTCTGAAGTGACCGGCAAGTGGCAGCTCCGCTGGCTTTGCTCCCTTCATCCCGAACCTCTCTAAGACCTTTTGTATGTAGCCCCCCTGAGATAGATGCAGCACCCTCCAGGCTCGATCTCTGAAAATCTCCATGCCTAGGATCTTCCTTGCAGGGCTCAAATCCTTCATCTCAAACTCCCGAGATAAGGATGCCTTCAGATTTTGTACAACCTTCCTACTCTTGCATGCTATAAGCATGTCATCCACATACAAGAGTAGGAACACCTTAGAACCATCCTCAAGAGATTGAACATAAACACAGGGATCAAACTCGCACTTGAAAAGTCCAATGCTGCGCACATAGGAGTCAAACCGCTTGTACCATTGCCTCGATGACTGCTTCAGCCCGTACAACGACTTCTGCAACAAACAAACCTTTCCCTCTGATCCTGGATCCCTAAAATCGGGTGGCTGCTCCATGTAAATCCTCTCCTCCAAATGCCCATGGAGGAACGCCATCTTGACATCCATCTGCTCCAGCTCTAAATCTTGAGCTGCTACAATGCTCAGCAACACTCTGATGAAGTATGTCTGACGATGGGAGAGAAGACCTCACTGAAGTCGATGCCTTCCTTCTCGGAGTATCCCTTGGCCACTAACCTCGCCTTGAATCTGATACCTCCTGCTCTGAAGGCCCTTCCTTGCGATTGTAGACCCATTTGCAGCCAATGGGCCTCTTCCCCTGTGGCAACTGCACCAATCGCCACGTCTGGTTTGGTGGAGAGACTGCATCTCCTCGGACATCGCCTGGACCCATCGCTCTCTGTCCTGACTCTCAATAGCCTCCTGATACGTATATGGGTCTCCATTCACTGTCACCAGGGCATATGAAGCATCTCCTCGAAGCCATATCGGTCCGGTTGCCTGATGGTCCTCTTGGGCTTGTGTAGGGCAACACCGATATCAGTCCTCGGTCCAGCTCGCTCCTGCTGGACCTCTCCACCTCGATCATCCATCCAAGTCCTCTCTACCTGTGGAGACACCTTAGATAGGTTCTCCACCTGAATGTCATGTCCTCTCGTAGTACCTGCAAGAGGCAAAATCAAAGAGGTAAGCTGTCCAGCAGCGCCCTGCTGGACCTCCTCTGCTCCTGCTGCTCCTCCATGCCTGCTCACCTCTGTAGGACTGACTCCTCATCAAAAGTCACATCCTGACTAATGATGACCTTCTTTTCCAAGGGATCCCACAGCTTGTATCCCTTAACTCCTCACGGATAGCCTAGAAAACTATCTTGCGTAATTTGGCGTCTAGCTTGCTCCGCTCACCAGTTCCAATGTGCACATAGGCCGTGCACCCAAATACCCGTAGATGGCCCAGCCCAACTGTCCTCCCAGACCACACCTCCTCTGGAAGCCTTCCATCCAACCTGGTGTGAGGTGACCGATTGATCAAGTAACCTGCTGCGTCAACTGTGTCAACCCAGAATGCCTTTGGAAACCCTGCTTGCAGCCTCATGCATGTGCCTTTTCTAGAAGTGTTCTGTTCATCCTCTCACCACCCCATTCTACTGTGGAGTCCCCTTAACTGAGAAGTGTCTCCTGATCCCACACTCCTCACAGTAGTTCTGGAACTCTCTGCTGGTGTACTCCCCGCCATTGTCTGACCTCAGACACTTCACGCTCCTCCCTTGCTCCTTCTCCACCTCAGCTCTCCAGATTTTGAACTTGGTGAAGACCTCAGACTTCTCTCTCATGAAGTAAATCCAAAGTTTCCTTGAGAAATATCAATCAGGGTCATGAAATATCTGGCCCCATTCCTAGCTGAAACTAGGGCTGGTCCCCACACATCCGTGTGTACTAACTCCAGAGGGGCTGCACTGCGGGTTGTACTGATGTTGAACTGAACTCTCCTCTACTTTCCATCTGGCAAGGCTCACAGATCTCCTCTGTAGCACCATCCTCCAGATCAGAGATGAGTCCTCTCCTGCTCAACTCTCTCAGCCCCTTGTCACCCATGTGGCCTAGGCGGTAGTGCCACATCTTGTAAGCCCCCTGCTGGTCCTGTGCCGCAGCTGCTGCATCAGACTCTCCGTCACCACAGATCCCTCCATGCGATAGAGGTATTGTCCAACCTCTTGCCTCTCATCACTACCATAGCTCCATTGGAGATGTTCAGTACTCCGCTTCTAGCCCTACTGCTGAAGCTGTATCCACTGCACTCCAAGTAGCCTAGTGACACCAGATTCTTTTCCAGCTCCGGGATGTGCATTATATTTGTCAATGTCCTCACAATCCCATCAAACATCCTCACCCTGACTGTCCCTATCCCAGCCACCTTGCAAGGATGATTGTCGCCTAGAGTCACTGATCCCTCATCTGTCTTGGTGTATATCGCAAACCAAGACCTGTGTGGTGTGTAGTGATGTGAGCACGCAGAGTCTAGTGTCCACTCCTCTGTGTAATGCCTGTGACCATCTGATACCACAAGTAGATCATCCTCCACCTGCTGCCCAGGAACTGCACTCACTGATTCTGAGCCACTTCTTTCTCCCTTCTTGCTCTTCCATAGTGGACATTCTCACTTGAAGTGCCCAAACTCGTTGCACTTGAAGCATTTCATCTCTTTCTTTCCTTTCCTGGACTTGGACCGCCCCTGGACTTGCTTCTGCCTCTGTCTCTACCTGTCCTCTCCCCTACTGCCAAACCCTCCTCGGGAGCCCGATCTCTGGTCAACTTTTTTCTTTGCTCATTAGACCTCAGCATCGAGACCATGTCCTTATATTCCAGAGTCTCCTTGCCGTAGAGCAGTGTAGTCACCAAAGAGTCATATGATCCTGGCAGCGAACACAAAAGCAACAGGGACTTGTCCTCCTCATCCAGCTTCACCTCGATATTCATCGACTCCGTGCACAACTGGTTGAACCTCTGAATGTGGCCAATCACATCAGATCCCTCCTGCATTCGAAGACTGTACAACCTCTTCTTCAGTATTAGCTTGTTGCACATATTCTTCCCCATATACATGGTGTGCAACTTCGACCAAAGGCCCTTCAGGGTCTTTTCTTCCAGCACTGAATACAATGCCGCATCCGCCAAACATCCTCTGATCACCGAGCAAGCTTTCTTCTCCAACGATGCCCATTGTCTATCTGTCATTCCCTCAGGCTTCTCATCCAAAGCCTTATCCAGATCTGCTTACACCAGAAGATCCTCCACCCAGATTTTTCACATGAAAAATTTTTTTGTCATCAAACTTCTTGAAATCGACCTTCATATTGCTGCCTATGACTGGATCCAAGCCAAACAAGCAATATAAAATCAAGAAGTGTAGAATATACCTTGATGGTACATTGCTGAAAATTTTCAGCACTTGGGATCTTCAACTTCTCACGCTTGGAACCGCTTCCTCACCATCGTGGCTCTGATACCAACTATTGGAGCATGATCCGGCTCCTCCCACAGATCTTGGGTGTAGCAGAACTAACAACGAACAAATCTGTAGACTTCTGGACTCGATCGAAGGCCCTTGACGAAATCAGCCTGGTTGCTGTCTTCTTCGTCAGCCTTTCATTCCAGATGAAGAATGACTCTAAGATCACCTCTAAAAAATTCAAGATCTGTACCCAACCAGATCAGGCCTGGACTGAGGTTTTTTAATTCATAGATCTCAAATCAGGGTATTCTAGATAGAGAAGAAGATAGATAGAATCAAACCTTGTAGATCTGTCCTGCTGTAGCCTTTCCTGTAGATCTGTTGATGGAGATCTCACCCGCACCTCAAACGACCTCAGATCAACTCCAGATCTGAGAGAAACTTGTACCAACCTCGTAGCAAGAGATTTCAAGTCCTGGACCTAATGTTTGGATGGCTGCAAGAGAGGGAGAGGCAATATGGTTGGCAGCACAAAGGGGGAGGGGCTCAAAACCCTAGCGCCTCCCCTACTTTTCCTGCCTTCTATGGACCTGGTGGCAAGAAACCCTAGGGTTTCTTGCTTCTGGGTGTGGAGAATAGCTGAAGAGAGAGGGAAAAGAGAGAGAGAGATTTGGAGAAAGAGTTTTCATATTCTTGGCTAAATCAAACCTATACAGTGCATGTATATATAAACACAGGGTCAAGTGATCCAAACCCAAAACTCTCTTGACCAACTCTATGGGAGATTAGGTTAATCCAAGCCCATGTACACCCATGACTCGACCTAATCTCACCTATCCTGGGCCCAGACCTGACCCATAAAGAGTTGATCCCTTGAGGCCCACATAACCTAGATCTCAAGAACCCGAAAGGCCCACAGCCTTTCAACCTAGGGCCCAACTAGCCCTAGAGCCTCCATGAAGCCCTCATGAATGATGGACCTTGCTTAGCCTTGGTCCCCTGGGCCTTGGGCACACCACCTGGATCACAACACTTCATGGACTCCATTTCAGATTTCATGGCCTCTAGCCATTTCTCAGAGTCAGGTCTCTGTATTGCATCCATGTAGGTGATCGGATCCTCATCGTTTTCATCAAGTTTGATAGGATCTCCATCTCGGACCAAGAAACTATAGTATCTATCCGGTTGACATGGTACTCTACCAGATCGCCTTAAGGGTGCATGAACAATGGGCTCCAAATTTGATCTAATCAAATCCGGTTCAGGTTCAGCTACTTATGTCGGTTTTTCCACCTGCCGAACTTCCTCAAGTTTGACCTTAGAGGCAACAGTCCCTTCACCAAGAAACTCCTTTTCTAAAAAGATTGCCTTAAGGCTGACAAACACCTTTTGCTCATCAGCTAGGTAGAAATAATACCCTTTGGTCTCTTTTGGTACCCTATGAAATTACACTTGTCAGACCTAGGTCCAAGCTTATCCGTAATTAAACGTTTAACATAAGTCGGACACCCCCAAACCCTAAGGTGTGAGAGTACTGCTTACGTCCTATCCATAACTCATATGGCGTTTTGGTTACAGACTTACTCGGAACCCTATTTAGAAGGTAACAAGCCAATTTGAGTGCATATCCCCAGAGGGAGATCGGCAGACCAGCAAACCCCATTATGGATCGAACCATGTCCAACAAAGTCCGATTCCTCCTTTCAGACACACCATTATGCTGTGGTGTTTCAGGAGGAGTCCACTGAGAGAGAATCCCATTCTCTCCTAAATATGTCAAAAACTCATTGGAAAGGTATTCACCTCCTCGATTAGATCGAAGAGTTTTAATATACTTTCCAGTTTGTTTTTCTACCTCATTTCAGAATAATTTGAACATTTCAAATGACTCTGACTTATGCTTCATTAAATAGACATACCCATACCTCGATAGGTCGTCTGTGAATGTTATGAAGTAGAAATATCCACCTCTTGTACTTGAGCTCATGGGTCCACATACATCAGAATGTACCAGACCCAAGAGTTCACTGGCTCGCTCACCTTTTTCAGTAAAAGGTGACTTGGTCATCTTCCCAAGAAGACAGGACTCACAGGTTGAAGTGATTCACAATCACCAACTTCAAGAATTCCTTCTTGAGCCAACCTGTTTATCCTGTTCTTATTGATATGATCTAGCCTACAGTGCCAAAGGTAGACTTCTGACACATTATCTATTCTAGGGCATTTACCGAAGGTTTGAACCACATTAACAGGTTGTGATAGTAAGTAAATTCCATTATTTAGTTATCCAACAAACATTGTAACACCATTCAAAATGATATTGTAAATATTTTTTTTATTAAAAATTGATAACCGTACATGGTCAAAAGGCCTACAGAAATAATATTTAATAAAAAGCTTGGACAATAGTGACATTCACTTAGAATTACATTACGAGAATTGATTACAAGGTTCATGATTCCTAAAGCTAGAACTGAAACTTTGCTTCCATCTCCAACATTCAGGAACCTCTCGCCATCATCAAATCTCCTACTGACCTGCAGACCCTGCATCGAATTGCAAATATGATAAGGGCTTCCGGTATCCAATACCTAGGCAGTAGTATCACATATAGAAAAGTTGTAAGGTGTTATCATATAATTACCTTGCTTCTTCTTCGGCCTGTTTGGGTCCAGGGAGGCAATGTATAGAGGACAATTCCTCTTCCAGTGCCCCTGCTTCTTGTAAAAGAAGCACTCCGCCTGGCTCTGGTCGGGCTTGTGCTTCTTGGTCTGACCCTGTGCAGACGTCCCAGCATGCGGCTGCACCTTCTTGTTCTCTTCTTCTTGTTCTTCTTCCCTTTCTTAAAGGGTCGACGACCAGAAGAAGACCCTCCCACAACATTCACCGACTCCTTATAGAGCTGGTGGTCCTTCTCAAAGTTCTGCAGCAACCCCAACAAGCTGTGGTAGTTCACTGCAGGTTTTGTCATTCGAAAATGAGTAAGGAAGGGGACGAAGGACTTGGGCAATGAATTAAGGATCGCATCCTTACCGAGCTGCTCATGCAGGGAAAAAGCCCAGTTTACTTAGGTACTCAATCATTTCGATCATGTACAGTACATGATCAGTGACTGAGGCCCCATCCCTCATCCGAGCATTAAAAATGGCACAACTAGTTTTGTGCCTTTCAACGTCGTCAGGCATGCCAAAGGAGTCGCTCAACATTTGAAGCATCTCCTGTGGCTGGGCGTTCTCAAACCTGCGGCTGAACTCATCATTCATTGCCACCAGCATTATGCATCGAACGATGGTCCGGTCGTTGAGCCACTTCTGGTAAGTATCTCGAACTGTCCCTCTAGCGTTCGGGGCTTGCTCCTCGGGTGCCGGATCCGTTACCACATAAAGGATCCGCTCATGCTCAAGGATGATTTTTAATTTTTGATACCAACTATCGAAATTAGGTCTCATGAGCTTGTCATTATCTAATAATGATCGGAGTGATAGGGTAGTGGCCATTAGCTGCATAAAGGAAAACCAGACCTCTATTAGTACATAAATTATTAATACTAAAGATTTGGACTTTAGTCTAAAGTTTCTCTCAATATTTTTACGAACTGGTAGCCTCAACCTCCAATTCAAGAATTATTTAATTTCTTAGTGGGTACTAGAATCCACACAGACTACACACGAGCCCAACTTTGGTTGGTCAACCCATGTGCATCTATGGGTAAGTTCGTAACCAGTTGTTTCTCTAAACAACTTCTAGTAATCAATTTTGCCCCAGAACCTAATCAGTAGGCTTTGGCCTCCTCTAAAAAGATCTGGTTAGGTCCAACCATTAACATGACTTGATTTGATGAATCAGACCAATAAATGATCAGGCCCGACTTTGGCCGGCCAACCTGACCACCATCAGAAAGACTCAAACCAAATTATCATACTATGAATGATAATTCCATTAGTCAATAAGCACCAGGCCTTTGGGCCTCCAATGATTATTAAACTAATGGACTCATTATCACTCACTTAATGGGAGGCTATGACTTAGTTATCACTATAACTTAATCATTTTAGGGACCTAATAATTTTGAGGATTTTATTAAGTGAAGGAAGAGAAGAAATTAACCAGCCAATTTCAATCCTCCCACTGACTTCACCAAGTCAGATTAAAAAAGATTTAATTAAAGCCGGCATTAGGAGCACCTAAATCAGTCACACTGATTTACTAATGACATGGGTTAGCCCTAATCACCAAGTGATCTAATCAAAACCTAACTCACCAGGTTGGCCAGGTAAGTGAGATCAGTGGTGGGGATATACCATTAACTCGTCAGAGATCGAATCAATACGAGTAGCTCCCACTTAAGAACCACTGGTCAAACTGCCGAACTTACCTTAGACACCAACCGGTTCATTAGTTTTAATTTGATCAACTTAGTAAATAGGGTTCCACCGCATAGCCATGAATTAAGTCCATCTTGGTCTAGTTAAAGACATGGACCCATTCAACTACAACTATTGGAGTTGAGTCTAGAGTGTCCTTGACCTAATCTAATTCAACTTTTGATTAGATTGGACCAATTACTCTAATTTAGTCTATTTTTTTAAGCTAACCTTAGATCTAACCCAATTATGGACCTAATCCATCTAACCCATTGACCCACAAGTTTATGCAATTGTCTTAGGTCTTAATTCACAATTCTAGACCAACTTGACAACACTTAATTCTTTTAATTAAGTATTTGGGCTGATGGGTCAGGGTTTGGCTTTTCGAAAATAATTTTTAAATTTGAAAGGTTTTATTTTTTGTTCACCAAACATGTTGACTCATTTCATAAATAGATCAGCACATTTCATAAATAGCAATCCTATTGCTAATTACATAACAGAAAATAACTCAATCAAAATAAATCATGAATATTCTTTTAGATCTAATCTAACACATTCATGATAAATTTTACAATTGAACCTTTACAATTAAGTCTTTTCGCTGCTTCATCTGCATGGGATATAATTGCAGCGGCACCCCTACCGCCATAGGAGACCCCATCGAATGGTAGGAGAGGGCCTTTAAACCCTACTTTTCTCCTATGACCGGACGGCCATGGCAACCAACCCAATTCGATTACTTGCTACTTGGATCATGTATATCTAAATATACCAATTTTAAAATTTAAATTTAAATTTCAAATTTCAAATTTTTTGAATTTCAAATTTCAAACAAATTTAAATTTCAAATTTAAATTTTTGAATTTTAAATTTTGAATTTTAAATTTTAAATTTCAAATTTGAAATTTCAACCAAATTTCAAATTTCAAATTTCAAAATTTGAATTTTAAATTTTTAAATTTTGAATTTTTAATTTCAAATTTCAAAATTCAAATTTTAAATTTTGAATTTCAAACTTTTGAATTTTGAATTTCGAACAACTTTCAAAATTCAAATTTTAAATTTTAAATTTCAAATTTTAAATTTAAACTTTTAGATTATAACTTAATCTATGCATGCAAATTCATATATCATATCTTAGAACCTGCTCTGATATCATTTTAAGTGAAATTCAGTGTAGGGATAAAATGGTAATTTTAAAACTTTTTTTAAAATTATGATTTTACAGCAAAAAATATTAATTAATCTAATTAATTAAATATATTTATCTTACACTAGGATCTAAATATGATATACAGCATGCATGCATTTAAATTTGAATTTCGAATTTGAACAGTACACACTTTACTGTAATGTGTTCAGAGCACAATACCTTTGTGTGGATAGTAGATCACCGTAATTGATCATCATCGAGAGAGTCTGATCATCATGATGCAGTCACATAGCATATCTAACTTCTATGGATCATCCACACGAGGCTCCTGGTCTGATCTGCTCCTCACGGGTGCTAGCTCGTTGTAGAGCCCTTTCGACGGTCGATGCCGATTGAACTCCTTTGATCGATGTCTATCAATTTTTTGGATGCTCCAAATCATCAGCAGACATGCTTGAGAGGATTTGAAGATCTTCTTAAAATTTGGTGGGCTCACGACACTCGTAGCTCACCTTCTCACTTCCCGAACCCCAGCTAAAACCCTAGGGAACACACTGAAAACCCTGCACCCAATTTTTTTTCTTTTCTTTCTTTTTCTCTCGAATGTTTTAGACTTCCCACTCATGCACAAGAGTTCCTCACGCCCCACTTTCTCTCTCAAAATTTTTTTTATGCACGCCCCACCTCTCTATCTCTTTTAAAATAGTTCAAAACATGTCTTATCCGCGTGAGAGGATAAAGACAAGTGGTTACACATTTGAATTCAAATCAAATTTGAATTCAAATGAAAACCAACTCATCCCTATCCACTTGGGTGCGAGAAGAGAAGGGGTGTGGCTTCATTTGTGCATGGAGAGTTTACACGAGAAATACTTTCTCGTGTAAAATATGGGGCGCACAAGATAAGAGCATGGCGCATGGATTAGTTGGTTGCTCATGCAAATTCAAACTTTCTTTTGAATTTGAATGGCCAACCAACTTATTTTTATCCAGATAATTAGCACACAAGGGTGGGCATGGGATGCCTTCTGCATGAAGAAAATTCACAAGAAGTTGCTTCTCATGAATTCAAATATGCGCAGAAGAAGTGAGGTGGCGCAGGGAGAAAGGTCAAGGTGGTTTGAACCTAATTGAGCCAACTTAATCTAAATAGGTTAAGCACAATTAGACTAAATTAAACCCAACTTAATTAGGTTTAATTAGACTCAATAAAATCCTAATCAAATCAGGAATTGACTAAGCCCAATCCCTGATCAAATCAGGGACCAAACCACTTCGACGATTAGGTCAACACTTAACCTAATTGGGTCAAACCCAACTGAATCCAATTCAATTGGACTTGATCCAAAAATAATTACTCAATCAAATTGAGTTAATTAGCGATCAAATCACTAATTAAATCTCTCATAAATATTGAGTCCAAATCTGATGGGCAATCGGGTATCAAAGTTCATCAATATGAAACCTTGATCGAAGAGTCCCAAATCAGTGGGACTCTTGACCCTGGTACCCAAAATGTGTGGGACTTGTGATCAGAGAATTTTGATTCTCGATTACAGAGTCTCAGACACATAGGACTCATAGTCCACAAAATTAAAATCTTCATCAGCCATCAGATCAGATAGGAACCTCTAATGTGTGTGACCCCGCAGGTTCGAACCTAAGCTGGTAGCACAGGAACCAATTCCTGTACTAATTGAAGTGACCATCTAGCAATGATACCGACATCCGGATAGGTCGAATAGTCACAATCGCAATACTCAGAACCTATGTGAATATGGTTATTGTATAATTCATCCCTTTTGACCCCTGTGTTTAGGATGACTCAGGGTTAAACTGTCAACCCTGAGTAGATCATCCGAATCGTGCTCAACTCAAATAGTCCTGTGACTCCTCACTAGGACTACCCTGATCAAGGTTTTGCTAAATTAAAACACAACTATACACAGCTCCTGAACTGGAGTGGTCAATCCCATCTTGACACACGCACCTACAAGTCAAGTACTTGACTACACCCAGCAGCCTTCCGTCACTGAATTAGAAATTCAGGTAGTCCAGTGCCTAAGTGCAGTGAGTTGCTTGCAAGTCACCATGCAGTCTCAGGTCGGAGGGACATTTATACCCATATCCCATTGGAGTAAAACTTGACAGCAGAGATAGCTCCGGAGTCGGTCACATTCAGTGCAGATGTACCCTTACATCTCACCTGTATGCCATACCAGTGTCTTCACACTCCTTGGTTAAGAGGACAACCAATCTATATGGCACACAACGGCCTATGCTCGATAAACGTTATTGTCCTTGGTAACAACGTATCATTTGGCTGCGATTGGTTTAAGGACTAAACAACAAATCCTCTTTGTCGAGTCTAAATAGTCCTAAGGACTTCACCACAACACAGGAGTTCATTAGAAGATGAAATAATTTATGATGAAAAATATCAAAATAACTTTTATTAATTTATAATTTATGTACTAATACAACAAAGAGCACAACCATCAACAGGCTGACGATTGGCTTTGGGACACTATTTCCAACAGGCATTGCATGTTTATTTTGGATAGATCATTCAAATCTACCATATAAACATTGCCATGTCTATGCCCAACAAATTTGATGCCTTCATTAACAGGACTAGTTACAATGCAAATAGAAGATTCAAAAATAACTTTGTACCCTTTATGACAAAATTGATTGATGCTTAATAAATTATATTTTAAACTATCTACTAATAAAATATTTTCAATGTACTTGGAGGGAGTGATACCAATGTTACCTATACCGATGATCTTTCCTTTGCCATTGTCTCCAAAGGTGACATCCCTCATTCTTAGCATCAAGTGTGATGAATTGGGATTCATCACCAGTCATGTATCTCGAGCATCCGCTATCAAGATACCATTTTCGGTTTGCTCCTTAGGTTACTAGACACACCTGCAAGCAAAAGTCAAATTTTTACTTTAGGTACCCAAGCTTTCTTAGATCTTTTTGGTTAGTCACAATGGTTCCTTTTGGAACCCATATTTTCTTTGCATTAGAATTTAAGAATTTATTAGAGAGACAAGTGTATGACTTGTGATCTATTTTACCACATTTGAAGCAAGTAATGCTTGAGAACTTGTTGTTTGAAGAGTTTACATAGATATTTTTTAGAAATTTTATTTCTTTAAGGGGTTGTAACCAAGACCAGCCTTATCATAAACAGTCTTTTGATTTTCAAAAATCATATTAAGTTTATTAGAACTTAAGGTGAATTTTTCAACTATTGATTTTAGCTTGACAATTTCATTCTTCAAGTTCAGATTTTCTTGAAACAGGATAGATTTTTCATTTGAAATGCTCTCATTTTTTTTAGTAAAGATTGATTCTTTGATTTTAACTCTTTGTTCTTTACCCTAGCTTCTTTAGTTCATCAATTAAATCATAAAATGCTTCATGAAGTTCTTCAAATGTGAAGTCAACAGGAGTTTCAGAATTTATCTCATTTTCATGTGCCATAAGGCACAAGTTGGCTTGTTCATTTGAGTCTTCTTCTTCGAAGCTTGACTCATCACTTCCACTCCAAGTAGCCATCATGGCCTTCTTCTTGTACTTCTTGGGACCCTTCTTCAGTTGTGGGCATTCAGACTTAAAATGTCCCGATTTCTTGCATTCGTAGCAAATAAGGGTTGGTCTTTATCCTTTTCTTTGCTATATTCTCTTTTTGTGGATGGCCTCTTCCTCATTCTTTATTTCTTTTTCCTCAAAAATTTCTTAAACCTTCTAGTAATGAGATCTATTTCTTCATCTTGCTCTTCATTTTCTGTATTATCAGTTTTTCATCAAGTTGAGCCGTAGATTTGAGGATGATTGTCCTTTTCTTTTTGACTTCTTCTTCTTGATGTTGTTTCATGCTCAGCTCATGTGTCATCAGTGATCCTAGAAGCTCTTTCAAGGATAGAATGTTCAGATCCTTGGCTTCTTGGATAGCGATCACTTTGGCTTCCAAGTTCTTAGTAAGGACCTAAGAATCTTCCTCACAGGTCACTGTTAGAATAAGACTTACCAAGATTTTTAAACTATTTATAATATCAGTAAAATGAGTAAATATTTTAGTTATAGATTCATCATGCTCCATTTTAAAAAGTTCATATTTATGCACGAGCATATTAATTTTGGATTCTTTCACTTGATTAGTTCCTTCAAGAGTTACTTCCAATCTATCCTATATTTTTTAGCAGACATGCATGTTGAAATACGATTGAATTCATTAGCTTCTAGGGCACAATACAAGACATTCATGGCTTTAGCATTTAGTTGAGCCATTTTCTTATCAACCTCATCCCATTCCTTTTGGATTTGGTTGATTCCATACCATCAATAATTTTAGTGGGTGTATGTGGTCTGTTTACAATGATACTCCACATATCATAGTCAAGTGCTTGAATGAAGATTTTCATCCGAGCTTTCCAATAGGTATAGTTTGATCCATTGAAAAGTGGAGGTCGGTTAGTGGACTGCCCCTCGGCTAGAGAAGTGCCAACTTGAGTTGCCATAGATCTTTAGCTCTTTGATTGGTTAAATCAAAGTAGGGCTAGAGCACTGGGCTCTGATACCACTTGTTGCCCAGCTATGTAACCCAAGAGGGGGGGTGAATTAGGTTTTAAAAATTTAAACTTAACTTACAACTATGAAGATTATTTAACAGTGAGTAAGATAAGTATAGAGAGTGTAATTTATGCAAGGGTAATAGTTGGATGCTAGAATGCAAGAGAATAAGAAGTTTGAACGGAGAGCAATTTAGCACAATACAAACAAGAAGATTTATAGTGGTTCGGTGCCAACCTTGCACCTACATCCACTCCCAAGTTCCTACTTGAAATTCCAATCCACTAAACTGTATTCAACCTGAATACACTCGTCGAAACCTCCGACTCTAGCTATCCCAAGCTAGACCACTTATTTTTTGGGTACAAGCCAACCTAATACAATCCGATTCAAGGTTCGGATCAACCTTCTCATGTTTTGGAATCTTTCCAAAAAAAAATAATAACTCAAAAAGAGTATTATAGTTAATTGCACAGAAATACAGATGAAGCTCCTTTAATGAGCGAATAAAGCTTTAAATACACTTTACACAATTAGAAGGAAGCTCTTTCTGATTTTCTCAAGGTGGTTGGAGACTTGAATGACCTCTTGAGGAGTTGGTGAACTTGAATTAAAAGCTTCTTGAACTCTTTAAGTGGGCTCTTGCTTGGGGTTGACAATAAAGCTTTTTGAACCTTTTTCAAATCTCTCTCTATATATTGATTCCCTTCTTTAAGTCCTTTATATAACTTCAAATAATGATGGAGAGTAATCTGGGTTGAAATAGAGCCTTAGAGCATATTAAATGAGCATTAAATGCAATTGAGATGGGTTAAAAACTAGCCGTTGCGGAATTTTTCTGTCACAGGGAGTCGACTCATAGGGTCGACTCATGCTTATGGGTCGACTCATGGGGTCGACCTCTGTGGAAAAGAGCAGAAAATAACTGTTCTGTAATTTTGACCTGTAGAGCAGCAGAGGTCGACTCATGGGGTCGACTCATGCCAAGGGGTCGACCCATGGGGTCGACTCACAGAGTGTGCCAGCCAAAATTTTACGTGCCGTTCAGCCCTTTAAGCCATGAGTCGACTCATGTGGTCGACTCAAAAATAGAAACCTGATTTTCTTATAAAATATACTTTCAAAAGTGTTGAAATTTCTCCAATAGATTGCACGTCTTTTGTTCTTGCTCTTGAGGCTTCTGAATCAGGTCTTAATAAAATTATGATTTTGCCCTTGAAATGCAATAAGTCTTTTTTCAAACCAAAATTATTAGTAATCCCTCAAATATTTGTAATCATCAAAATCAATTCAAGAAACAACACTCACTCTTATATTTTTTTCTCATAAAATTTAGAGTTGAAATCCTAGAACCCACAGCTCACGCCCGAGAGGAAGAACACTTCTTTTGTTTCTCACGCATAGAAGCCAAACCCACTCTCAACTTTTTAGTCCCCACTCTCAAGTTTCTCACACCAAAAATCACTCTTAATCTCGCATAAAACTGATCCTCTTTTAAGATTGGGGTCCCATGGAAGATAAGGATAAGAAAGAGGTAGTTTTGGTTCAAATTCAAATATTGATTGATCCTTATCATCAATTCAAATCAAATTTGAATTAAATTTTGAACTAAACTTTATCCTCATCTTATAAACTTAGAGAGAGATTGACCAACATTAGAATAGTGTAAAAAATCTCATGCAAAAATACTTTATGCATGGAGAAAGGTGGTGGCGTGAAGAGGAGAGTTCAACTCAATTTAGACTCTAAGTTTTCATTCAAATTCAAACCCATTTGAACTCAAATTTAAACTAACCAATTTCTAATTTAAAAAGAATTAGATGAGGATACAAAAAAATCTTTTGGATATGAGAAAAATTATATAAAAATATTTCTCACATGAAGAATAAGAGGGCACAGAGAAAAGAGGTGCAAGTTATTTGAATTCGAATTATTTTCTCATCCAATTAGATTCTTAACCCAACCAAATTAGGTTAAATCCAATTAGACTACTAAATATAATTTAATTAAGTACAAATAGTTTTTATTAAATTTTAATCAAATTAAAAATTAATTAAGCTCAAGTCCTGATCATATTAGGAATCGAACATTCTTAGCGATTAGGTCATCTCATAACCTAATAGATCAAATCAAACTGAATCTAATTCCATTAGATTAGATCCAAAACTAAATACTTCATCAAATTGAGTTAATTAGTAATCTAATTACTAATCAATTCTTCTATAATTCATCAATAATTAGTGAATTGATTTATTGTAACTTTTGATAGGGTTCATCATCAATCGAATTGATTATTTTACCCTAGAATGATTTTTAATTATTGATCAGCCATATGATCAGTTAGAAATTTTTTTTGAGTGTGACCCCATAGGTTCGAATCTAAGTCAGTAGTATAAGAATAATCTTTCTGTACTAATCAAAGTGACCATCTAGCAATGATACCCAACGTCCGGACAGGTCGAAAGATTGCAAAGCATCATTCAAGAACCTATTGGCATATGGTTACCGTATAATTCATCCCTTTGATCCAAATACTTAAGGTGACCTAGGGTTTAACTGTTAACCCTGGTATGGTCATCCATATTGTATTTTAATTTTTAAAATCTATCACATGGATTATCCCAACCAAGGTTTTACTGAATTAAAATACACTGATATATTAACTCTTACTTATTTAGAGGTATCGATTCCATCTTGATTCACACACCGACTTTGCAAGTACTTGACTGTGCCCAAAAATTTTTCATCACTAAATTAGAAATTCAGGTAGTCTAGCACCAAAGCACAGTGAGTTGCTTGCAAGTCACTGTGGTGATCTCAGATCGAAAGGACACTTATATCCATATCCTTTGTGAGCTACTTTTGATAGCAGAGTGCTCAGCAATTGATCATGTTCAGTGAGATGTACTCTTACATCTCACTTGCATGCCATGCCAGTGTCTCCACACTTCTTGATTAAGAGGACAACCAACGTACATAGCACACAAGACCTATACTTAATATAGCTATCATCCTAATAATAGTATATTATTTGATCGTAAACTTAAAGTTTAAGGGCTAAATGATATATCCTTCTATATCAAATCAAATAGTCCTAAGGACTTCATTATATAACAGGAGTTCAAAATAAGATGTACACAGTGATAAAAAAATTAAATAATATTTATTAATTTAATAATTTATATATAATTATAATAATAAACTTAACCATCAACAGACTGATGATTGATTTTGGGACATAATTTTCAACAGTCTATAAAATCAAATGGATTGATTGTGAGTCCAAAAAATAATCAATGTAAAGTTGTAGTTGGTGATCCTAAAAAATCAACTAAATTTATTTGTGAGTCCAAAAAGCAAATGTATTATAATCAGATGATTATAGTGAAATTTTTAAGGAGAGCTTGAAAAGTGGATGTAGGTGCTGGGTTCCACCAAATGACTATAAAATTTTTATGTATTTGTGTTATGTCCTTGGTTCTTCTTTACTTCATCATCTTGATTTCTTTACTTGTATTTAATTCTTATCTTATTGCTATAATATCTTAATTCTGCTATAGTTTATTGCATTCACCTCACAACCATACAAAGTTAAGTTACTTTGAAGCACCTACTTGTTAAGAGCTTAAATTTGATTAAAATTTTTAAAGAACCCAATTCACCCCTCTCTCTTGGATTGCTATCTTCTAGGCAATAATTGGTATCAGAGCAGATGCTTTGTTATTTATTGTTGACCTAGCGATTTAGAACCAAAGATCATGGCAACCCAATTTGAGTCTTTACTCATTGAAGGTCATTCTATAGATCGACCACCTCTTTTTAATGACTCAAATTATATCTATTAGAGAGCTAGGATGAAAATTTTTATACACGCACATGACTATAACTTATAGAGAATTATTGTAGATGGCTCACACACACCCAATGTATTAATTGAGTTTGATAAAGAAATGCTCAATTAAATGCTAAAGCCATGAATATACTTTATTACTTATTAGACATAAATAATTTAATATAATTTTTTCATGTATTTCAGCTAAACAAGTATGAAAATAATTGGAAACAACTTTTGAAACAAAAAATCAAAGAGAAGAATTATGCTCCAAAGATGATAAAGATGCAGCCCCCAACTTATGCCTCATGGTCATGCAGATAAAGAGAAGAAGAAGATGATGAAACAAAGAAAAAAAATTATTGATTAAGGGAGAGCAAGACAATGAAAAAAATTGAGAAAGAAGAACAATGCATCTCAAATCTTTGCCTCATGGCTAATGACAATGAGGTAATCCTTGAAAACTCTTTCGAGTTCATTTTTGATGAATTGTTTGAAGCCTTCAATGATTTAATGGATAAATTTAAAAAATTGAGGCTAAAATTCAAAGAACTTAGAAACTCCAATTTATTTTTGGTTGAAGAAAAGAATATGATGTTGATAGAAAAAGATAATCTTTTAAAAGAAAAGAACTCTTTGATTGAAGAAAAAGAAAAATGATCAAAATCTGAAAAATCTCTTATGGAAGAAAATGCTAAACTAAGAAAAAAAATTGAAATATTGAAGCCTATGCTTGAAAAGTTTACTATTAGCTCATAAAAATTTTAATTAATTTTGAATAATCAAAAGGCTATTTTTGATAAAGTTATAATTGGTTTCAATCCTTCAAAAAAATAAAAATTTGTAAAAAATATTTTTGGTCAAGCTACACATAAAAATCATTCTATTGTTTGCTTCAAATGTAACAAAATAGGTCATAAAATTTCTAAATGTAATATTAATAAAAATGATTATACTTTGATTAAATAAATTTAGATTTTAAAGGAAACTATGTGCACTAACTCCTATGGATCCAAGATAGCTTGGATACCAAAAATTAAAAAATAATTTTGCAGGTATACCAAGCATTCAATGGAATGAAAGAGAAAAATCTTCAAGGATGGATGCTTTGGAATGAAAAAGGATGGATAATGATGTTTGGTAAAAACTAAATCTTTCTCTACATCATACCATCATTGTTTGATGACTCTTTTCTCTTTGATTTTTCTCTCACCCAAAAACTTAGAACAGTTCTAGGTCTCTCATCCAAGAGGAGAATGGTCTCCTCTTTTGTTCATGCCAAAGAGGAAGGAAACCCACCCAATCCTCACATCCTGAAAAGATATTCTCAACCCTCTTTCTCTCTGATATCTTATAGTAAAAAGCTCTCCTTTTTTGGCACACAAAATTATGGCCTTTTTATGATTGTCGCACAAATCAGATAAAACAGGATAAGGACTGGAGTTTGTTGCAATTCAAACTCTTTTGAATTTCAATTAGACTCCAACCTTTTCTCACCCTTATCTAACTTAAAGAGAGACTTACCAAAAAAAATTAGGCATAAAAATTAATTGGAAAGATCTTTTTTTCTCGTACACAATAGACCCCTTCAAAAGCAACCAACGTGTGGAAGGATATGGATAAGATTTTAAGTTAAAATTTAAATTAATTTAAATTCAAATCAAAATCGATCAATTTCTATCCTTAATGGCAACAAAAGAAAGATTATTTTTCAATTTTTTCATGTACAAACTAATTTTGTATGATGAGAAAAGGCATGAGACAATTTAGGTGGCATTAGGGATAGAGTTGTTAGATATGTGCCCTAGATGCTAGATTGGCTGACATATTCCTGTACAAATGTAAGGGCAAATTTATAATTTTGACTATAAATGAATAAAAAGATTATTGTACTATCACATTGTGTATATTTTGTCTGTGACACATCCTTTGAGTTAGTAGGAATGTTAATTCATATTTTCAAGAGTTAGAAATTTAAGGCATGAATTTACATAACTAACTCATAAACAGCTCCTGACCATAGGATCATCATGAGGATGGTGATCGATCCGGAAGGTTTGTGTATGATTGCTTCCTTAGTGTAGATGAGTCTTGAGTCTACAGTATAGAAACATCAGAGTGAGAGTACAGTGTTCGTTGAGAATGAGAGTACTGAGTGTGACCACCTGAGCAGTCATAAGAAAGTCTACCTTCTCGTCGATGACTAGTTTGATGCTGCAGCTGTGTGTCTAGTTCTTTGACCTGAGGTGCATCGATAGTTCACCTTGAGTGTGTTATAGTTTGACTACACCATAACTCGATCTCCTAGTCATTCAAAATTCTGAGGTGTATGTTGGCTGTAGCATATTCATTATAGGAACTAGATTGCACCAAGATGGGATCTATCAATCTCGGTAGATAAGAGTAGTCCTATGATGATCAAAAGATCGAGTCCTTAAGCCTATGGCCACGACAGAGTAAAATAATAGAAAAGAGTTTTCCATTGGGGTTTCACATTGGACTTGGATCGATCGATTGATTCATATGACTGATGTTGGGTTTGACGAGTTTACCTTAACCCTAATTCAGTCGGGACTCATGATAGAGGGACTCAATCACACAGGTAGCTGCACCGAGAGGTTCATCTTCATTTCTGATGGGTTGCCACCATATACTGCTAGGTGTCACTGATGGATTTTGGAAGCAATTAGAATGATCTTGATGATCGATCATTCTAATTGTCTGAATCAGAAGAGTTTTGGTCCATCGAAAGGAGTTTCGATGATATCGATGATGAGATCATGACATGTCTCATTACCATATGAAAATGAACCTAACTGGATCACACAAAAAAAGTTAGGATCTAGATGTCATCAATCGAGCTAGCCCAGTTCGATTGATTTGGATTAGATTCAATTAGGTTCAAGAAATCATGCTAGCACACGATTGAGCCTAACTTTCTCCTGTGCAATCTTTTTCATCTCGACTGAGCCAAATATGATTTGACTCAACCAAAGAATCTTGAGAAGATTTCTCTCAGTCTGACTGGAGCTAGTCCAGCTCAAAAAAGTCTTGTCTTAATTCATGAGATGAATTTAATACAACACCTGCTAATTCTGTCACCTGCCATTTCTGTTTTAGGACATCGGTCAAACGTTGACTTATGGATCTTAAACTGAAGGCCACTTGGCAAAAGATTTTTGGAGAGTTTTTGTGGAGTGTTCACCTACTAAATTAGGCCTCAAAGTGGGCACCAAGATCAGATTGGGCGTGCACCCCAAGTGGATAAGGATAGAGTCCCATGAGATGAGGACTCTGATCCCTTGATCGACTTGGACTGTGGGGCGCCAATCTCACTGTGCTTATCCAGTGTTGGCACCAACAGTGATGGAAATTGAAGGGTTTCTTATCTGATATGATCAGATGACATCGCTCTATCAATCAAAATTTTTTTAGAATTAATTGAAATTTTTTGATTGGTCGAATGATGTGGCACTGCATGGCGCAGCAGGGTCTATTTAAACCCTGTCTGCGCCTAGGGTTTAGCAAATCTGCTCAATACCCAGAAAAAATGAGATTCCCTCCACTTCTCCACATCCTCTCTACTCCTCTCTCTCCCCTCTTCACGTCCAAGAAGTTGGACATCCATTTGGTGCTTGTCCAAGGGTGGTGACTCTCTGATCAGAAGGCTGCAGGGATTTATCGAGAAGCTGCTACTCCAACTTAAGAAGATCTTTTGAAGATCTTCAGATCAGATCCAGATCTGATTTTTGAAGAAAAGATTCACAAGGAGAAGATGATCCAGATCCTACTTAAGTGGATACCGATAGAGTCAGGTGACTATGTGGCTATTTTTGAACCTCGGCATTGCTGCGATCATCTACAGGGTAATCTAGTTACCCTAAAGGTATTTCTCTAATCCTCAAGTTTTAGATTTAATTTTAGATTAAATATTAGATAAAAAAAATTAAATCTAATAAATCTTAGATCTAAAATAAAGTAGGATAATTTTTTTTTTAAATATTCCATCCCAGATCTATTAGATCTGGAAGATCCTACAAGGAAAAAGATGGTTTTTTCCTTCAACTGGTATCAGAGCCAGGTTCATGGCTCTATTTCAGATCTAATTTAGATCTAATTTTTATTTTTATTTATTTAATATTATATATTTTAGATATCACATCAGATATGATTGGATCTAAAATCAAAAAATTTAAAATTAAATCTAAGCAGATCTAACATGTATGAGATGCATGACTAGACTAGGAATAGTTTGAACTATGAATAGTCTTGAAGTTTTATGTTTTAATATGATTAAAATATAAATTAGATCTAATTTATTTTCTAATTTTCTAATATTATAAATATTATATTCAGATCAAAAAATAAAAAATAAAATTTAATTAATTCATAAGATTGATCTGCTGTATGCCTAGACTAGTTGTAGAATTGTTCTAGTAACTGTCTAGAATAGATTTTATATTGAACAGTTCAATTTAAATCTTATTTTTTAGATGTTACATTGATGTATCAGATCTGAAAGCATGCTAATTAGATCAAATTTTAATACATGAGATGTATGCAAAGCATGTATAAGTTAGATCTGAAATTATATATGTGATATGTAACTTAGATCTAACTAGTTTTGTAGTTAAATTAATATTTTTGATTAAGGTGTTCCTCATGACTGTCCGATCATAAGAACAAAGTATGGTTTAAGACCTTTCCTCCATTCAATGGGGTGTTCTTATGGCATGTAGGGGTGCTGCGCATTCATCCTTAATCAGAAATCAAACTTACTTTTTTGCAAAATCCTAGATCTTGAAACCCTAAGATTTATTTTACATGTTTTGTTTATGAACCCAAGACTTAATTAATGAATTAAGCTTATGAAATTAAATTAGGTCTAAAATTGAGAATTTCAGATCTAAGTCATTTTCATAAAATTGGGTTCGGGCTTGGGTAGCTCAATTAGGTCTACGGTTGATCAAACCAAATCAAAAGTTGGTTAGGTGGGATCATGAAAGCTAATAATTGACCAACCTAATAGGATTAAGTCTAGGTCAAGGTCGAATCACATTCATATGTGACTCGATCAAGTTAAGACCTAATTTGGCTCAGTGGTTAGAGCCTGGATTGTAGTTTAACCCAATTGATTCTGGTTCGATAATTTGGTGTCTAAGGTAAGTTGGGCAGATACGACCGACTGATTTTTAATTGGGAGCTACTCGACTCGAATACGTTCTTGTCAGTTAATGGCATATCCCTCCTATCGGTCTTATTTACCTGGCCATATGTGTCGACCCAATTCTGATTTGAGGTGGCTAACAATTCAAGCTAGCCCATGTCACTTGGTTAGTCATAATTGTTATGACTATGTCAAGTCAAGTTTAATGAGACCTAAATCAAATCTCTCTAAGAAAATATTAAGTCTAAGGTCTTCCACCATTGTGGATGTGCGGGCCTTTTTTGGGGTTGATTATTCTCTACTGGTTACAGTGGTTCAATTGCACCGAAAAGATGCAACCATGTCCATTAGGCATTGGATGCTATGGATTAGAGGATGGGTTGTGCTCAATATTCTAGATATGGTGAGGGACTCAATCAGAAATCTAGTTCGTGCAAATGGTAGGTCTGGCTTAACTAAGGATTGGAGCAATATTCCGGACATGGTGAGCTTTATGAATTAAAGATCAAGTTTTGAGTGCACCATGATTAGAGAATCATTGGACAAGAGTTGTCCACTCATCGGTTGACCCATCATCAATAACTGTTAGGTGAGGTGATGAGCCAGTCGGTGAGACCGCACCACCCACTAGAAATCACTAATCATGAGATTTTCACATCTCTACCTAGGGAGTGTAGGGATCTGAGAAAATAGTGGGAGCCTAATTTGTTTAAAAATAAAATCCCTAAATAAATTGGTTAAGTCTGATTACAAAATCTAACTAGAAACTTTTGACTCTCTACAGGAAACATGTCTGTGTCCAACCCCCTGACCTTAATACTAGACACCCACTGATTGACTGATCCAATTTCAAGGATTGGTTGAGAAACTACAGAATTATTCTGAGTTTTGAGAAACTGACTTATGTCTTGGACCAGGACCCACCTGCCATGCCAGCACATCCGACTGCTGAACAGAGAGCGTCTCTGAAAAAGTGGATGGATGACGATAACAAAGTCAGGTACTACATATTGGATGCTATGTCTGATGACTTGCAGTGCCAGCATGAGAATATTATGACTACCCACCAAATGTTGGCTCACCTACAAGAGTTGTTTGGTGAACAAAGTCGCACAGCCAAGTATCAAGTATGCCAAAGACTTTTTAAGGCTAAAATTCATGATGGGCAGTCAGTTCAAGATCATTGTTTGACAATGATCAAGGACCTTGAAAAGCTTGAGAAGCTCGGTATCATCTTAGATAAGAATTTTTAGATTGATGTATCCTTCAGTCTTGTCTGATGCATATGGTCAGTTCATCATGAACTTTTATATGCATAAGATGTAGTGTACCTTGGTTGAGTTAATGAATATGTTGGTTATGGCTGAGCTTTCTTTGAAGAGTTCAAAAGGCTCAGTCCTTACTGTGGAGCAGACTTCTTCCAAGAAAAAGTCTTTTGAAAAGAAGAAAAAGTCTACGAAGAAGCAGAAGGTGGATGGAAAAAGGAAGAAGATGGAACTGAAGAAGAAGGCTGCTGAAAAGGAAAAATATTTCTACTACAATTCAGACGGCCATTGAAAACGAAACTGTCCTCAGTACCTGACCACCCTGAAGAACAAGAAGGATGGTCCTTCTGGAGGTATGCTCGTTATAGAATCTAATCTTACAGTTTTTTCTGCATCCAGTTGGGTATTTGACTCTGATTCTAGCACTCATTTGTGCACTTCTATGCAGGATCTTGAGGAGAGCAGGAGGCTGAGGCATGGGGATATGATCCTATGTATCAAGAACGGAGCAAGAGTTGCTGCTGTGGCCATGGAAACCTACCCTCTGTGATTACCGTTAGGATTAGATTTAGTTCTTAGAGACTGTTATTATGTGCCTGCGGCAAGCAGGAATTTGATTTCTGTTTCATGCTTAGCACAAGAAGGCTATGTGATTAGCTTTCATAAGGACCATTGTAATATATTTTATGAAAATAATAAAGTTGTAAATGATTTTCTTATTAATAGTCTCTATCAACTACATATTGATGTATCTGTATTTCATATCGAGCAAAATGTGAATGCCATAAGAATTAAAAGGCCTAGAGATAGTCTAAATGATAGGTATCTAGGGCACCTAAGACTAGGTCATATAGCGAAAGATAGGGTTAACAAATTAGAAAAATTTGGGCTATTGAGTCTGTTGACTTTCGAGTCATATCCAGTTTGTGAATCATGCCTTCAAGAAAAAATGATCAAGCTCCCTTTTGTGGGACATGGGGAAAGGGCCACAGACCTACTTGCCCTAGTACATACGGAATGGACATGGAGAAAGCTCCCTTTAGTTAGGAGTTTCTAGACTATCTTAAGGACAATAGCATAGTCTTTCAATGGACTCCACCTGGAACGTCACAACTCAACGAAGTTTCAGAATGGAGAAATTGGACCTTATTAGATATGGTCCGTTCCATGATGAGCTTCACGGACCTCCTGAGTTTCTTTGGAGACATTATCTCATGACAGCAATATATGTATTGAATAGGGTTCCCTCTAAAACCGTTCCTACCACACCATATGAGATATGGCATGGTAAGAAGCCAAGTCTGAGTCATCTCAGCATTTGAGATTGTCCGGCTCATGTCAAGAGACAGCAGGCGGACAAGTTAGAGTTCAGATCTTTTAAAGCTTGGTTCATAGGATATCATAAAGAGTCATTAGGATACTATTTCTATATTCTGGAAGATCACAATGTGATTGTGAATCGACATGCTATTTTTTTTGAAAAATAGTTTATTCAAGATGGTGGCATCGGAAGAATAATTAAGCTCAAGGAGAATGTCTCTCAAGAGCAACGAGCTAAAGAACCTAAGGAACCCAATCAATTAGAACCAGTCTTAACACAACCTCTTCCACCTCGTAGATCGACTAGAGTTTTTGTCCTCCTGAAAGGTACTTAGGTACTATACAAGAGAAAGTAGAGGAAATATTCTGTTGGGAATAGTATCCCAAAGCCAATCGTCAGCCTGTTGACGGTTGTGCTCCTTTTGTATTAGTACATGAATTATAAATAAATAAAAGTTATTTTGGTATTTTTTTCATCACAAATGTTTCATCTTCTAATGAACTCTTGTGTTGTGGTGAAGTCCTTAGGACTGTTTAGACTCGACAAAGGAGGATTTGTCGCTCAGTCCTTAAACCTATTCATGACCAAATGATACGTTGTTACCAAGGACGACAATGTTTATCGAGCATAGATCATTGTGTGCCATATGGGTTGGTTGTCCTCATAACCAAAAAGTGTGGAGACACTGGTATGGCATATAGGTGAGATGTAATGGTACATCTGCACTGAACGTGACTGACTTCGGAGCTATTTCTGCTGTCAAGATTTGCTCCGATGGGATATGGGTATAAATGTCCCTCCGACCTGAGACCGCCATGGTGACTTGCAAGCAACTCACTGCACTTAGGCACTGGACTACCTGAATTTTAATTCAGTGACGGAAGGCTGCTGGGTGTAGTCAAGTACTTGACTTGTCGGTGCGTGTGTCAAGATGGGATTGACCACTCCAGTTTAGAAGCTGTGTACAGTCGTGTTTCAATTTAGCATATCCTTGGCCAGGGTAGTCCTAGTGAGGAGTCACAGGACTAATTGAGTTGAGCACGATTCGGATGATCTCATCAGGGTTGACAATTTAACCCTGAGTCGTCCTAAACACAGGGGTCAAAAGGGATGAATTATATGGTAACCATATTCACGTAGGTTCTGAATATTGCGATTGCGACTATTCGACCTATCCGATCATCGGGTACCATTGCTAGATGGTCACTTCGATTAGTACAGGAATTGGTTCCTGTGCTACCAGCTTAGGTTCGAACCTGCGGGGTCACACACATTAGAGTTCTTTCTGATTTGATGGCTGATTATGAGTCTTATGTGTCTGGGACTCTATGATTGAGAATTAGGATTCTCTGATCATGAGTTCCACACATTTTGGGTATCGGGGACAAAATTTTGAATTTCAAATTTGAACTCTTTGATCAGGGTTTCATATCGATGGTCTCTGATGCCTAATTGCCCATCAGATTTGGACTCAATAATTATGAGAGATTTTATTAGTGATTTGATCATTAATTAACTCAATTTGATTAAGTAATTATTTTTAGATCAAGTCTAATTGAATTGGATTCAGTTGGGTTTGACCCGATTAGGTTAAGAGTTGACCTAATCGTGAGATGGTTTGGTCCCTGATTTGATCAGGAGTTGGGCTTAGTCAATTTCTGATTTGATTAGGATTTTATTGAGCCTAATTAAGCCTAATTAAGTTAGGTTTAATTTAGTCTAATTGTGCTTAACCTATTTTGATTAGGTTGGTTCAATTAAGATCAAACCACCATTTGAATTTGAATCCCTGCACCACCTTAAATCTCTGTGCCCATTTGAATTCACGAGAAGAAACTTCTCATGAATTTTTTTGTAGCAAAGCCCTTCTCATGCCCACTCTTGTGCGCCAATATTTGGATAAAGATGATTAGTTAGCCATTCAAATTCAAAGCGTGTTTGAATTTGAATGGATAACTTATCTCTTGCGCATACATGACATTATCCACTTTAGCGCCCCACATCTCACACGAGAAAGAGTTTCTCGTGAAACCTTTCCATGCACAAAATAGACTCGCACCTTCTCTTCTCACACCCAAGTGGATAGAAATGAGTTGGTTTTAGTTTGAATCCAAATTTGATTTGAATTCAAATGTGTAACCACTTGTCTTTATCCTCTCACGTGGATAAGACATATTTTGAACTGTTTTAAAAGAGATAGGGAGCTGGGGTGTGCGTAGAAAAATTTTGAGAAAGAAAGTGGGGTGTGAGGAAGCCTTGTGCGTGAGGTGAAGGTACAAAACCTTCCGAGAGAAAAAGAAAGAAAAGAAAGAAAAATGGTGCAGGGTTTTTGGTGTGTACCCTAGGGTTTCTACCTAGGGTTCGGGAAGTGAGATTGGTGTGCCACGAGTGTCATGAGTCCACCAAATTTTAGGAAGAGATCCATCAGCCTCTCATCCAATCATGCAGATGATCTGGAGTATCTGAGGAGTTGGCACACATTGATCGAAAGAGTTCGATCAACATCAGCCATCAAAAGGGTGAAATCACGAACTAGCATTCGTGAGGAGTCGATCAGACAGAAACTTCGTGTGGATGATCCACAGAGGCCAGACACTAGTGTGGCTATAATATGATGATCAGAGCCCCTCGACGATAATCAGATTGCGGTGATCGATTACCCACAAAAGGTGATGTGTTCTGAACACAGTACAGTAAAAAGTTTACTATTTCAAATTTAAATTTCAAATTTAAATCATACTGTTGTATCATATTTAGATCTAGTGTAGGTTAATTAGTATTAATTAATGAGATTAATTAATAATTCTGTTGTAAAATAGTAATTTTGAAAAAGTTTTAAAATTACCATTTTGCCCCTGCACTGAATTTTTGCTTCAAATGGTATCGGAGCATGGTTCTAGATTATGATATACATATGCATGCATAGATTAAGGTGTAATCTATAAGTTTAAATTTAAAATTCAAAATTTTAAATTTAAAATTCCAAATTTGAAATTTAAAATTTGAAATTTGTTAGAAGTTTCAAATTTAAAATTCAAAATTTGAAATTTAAAATTTGAAATTTGAAATTTGGTTGAAATCTCAAATTTGAAATTTAAAATTTGAAATTCAAAATTTAAAATTTGAAATTCAAAATTTAAAATTCAAAGATTGAAAATTCGAAAATTTGGTTGAAATCTCAAATTTGAAATTTAAAATTTGAAATTTGAAATTTGAAATTTGAAATTCAAAATTTAAATTTTTGAAATTGGTATATTTAGATATACTTGATCCAAGTAGCAAGTAATCTAATTGGGTTGGTTGCCATGGCCGTCCGGTCATAGGAGAAAAATAGGGTTTAAAGGCCCTCTCTTCCCATTCGATGGGGTCTCCTATGGCGGTAGGGGTGCCGATGCAATTATATCCCATGCCGATGAAGCAGCGAAATGACTTAATTATAAAATTTATCATGAATGTATTAGATTAGATCTAAAAAAAATTCATGATTTATTTTGAGTTATTTTCTGTTATGAAATGAGCAATGGGATTGCTGTTTATGAATTATGCTGACCCGTTTGTGAAATGAGTCAACACATTTGGTGAACAGAAAATAAAATCTTTCAAAATTTAAAAATTATTTTCGAAATGTCAAACCCTGACCCATCAGCCCAAGTACTTAATTAAAAGAATTAAGTGTTGTCTAGTAGGTCTAGAATTATGAATTAAGACCTAAGACAATTGCATAAACTTGTGGGTCAATGGGTTAGATGAATTAGGTCCATAATTGGGTTAGACCTAAGGTTAGCTTAAAAAATGGACTAAATGGAGTAATTGGTCAAATCTAATCAAAAGTTGAATTAGATTAGGTCAAGGATACTCTAGACTCAACTTCAATAGTTGTAGTTGAATGGGTCCATGTCTTTAACTAGACCAAGATGGACTTAATTCATGGCTATGCAGTGGAGCCCTATTTACTAAGTTGATCAAAATTAAAACTAATGAACCGGTTGGTGTCTAAGGTAAGTTCGACAGTTTTGACCAGTGGTTCTTAAGCGGGAGCTACTCGCATTGATTCGATCATTGACGAGTTAATGGCAAATCCCCACCACTGATCTCACTTACCTGGCCAATCTGGTAAGTTAGATTTTGATTAGATCACTTGGTGATTAGAGCTCACCCATGTCATTAGGTAAATCAGTGTGACTGATTTAGGTGCTCCTAATGCCAGCTTTAATTAAATCCTTTTTAATCTGACTTGGTGAAGTCAGTGGGAGGATTGAAATTGGCTGGATGATTTTTCTCTACTATCCTTTAATAAAATCCTCAAAAATTATTAGGTCCCTAAAATGATTAAGTTATAATGATAACTAAGTCAATGCCTCCCATTAAGTGAGTGATAATGAGTCCATTAGTTCAATGATCATTGGAGGCCCAAAGGCCTGGTGCTCATTGGCTAATGGAATTATCATTCATAATATGATTATTTGGTTGAGTCTTTCTGATGGTGGTTAGGTTGGCCGGCCAAAGTCGGCCTGATCATTTATTGGTCTGATTCACCAAATTAAGTCATGTTAATGGTTGGACCTAACCAGATCTTTTCAGTGGAGGCCAAAGCCTACTGATTAGGTTCTGGGGCAAAATCAATTACTAGAAGTTGTTTAGAGAAACAACTGGTTAAGAACCTACCCATAGATGCACATGGGTTGACCAACCAAAGTTGGGCTCGTGTGTAGTCTGTGTGGATTCTAGTACCCATTAAGGAATTAAAGTAATTTCTCGAATTGGAGGTTGAGGCTACCAGTTCGTAAAAATATTAGGAAAAATTTAGACTAAAGTCCAAGTCTTTAGTATTAATTTATGTACTAATAGAGGTCTGATTTTCCTTTATACAGCTATGGCCACTACCCTGTCGCTCCGGTCATTATTAGATAATGACAAGCTCATGGGACCTAATTTTGATAGCTGGTATTAAAAATTGAAAATCGTCCTTGAGCATGAGCGGATCCTTTATGTAGTAACGGATCCAGCACCTGAGGAGCCAGCTCCGAACGCTAGTAAAGCGATCCGAGACACTTACCAGAAGTGGCTCAATGACCGTACTACTGTCTGATGTATTATGCTGGCAGTAATGAATGATGAGTTCAGCCACAGGTTTGAGAATGCCCAGCCACAGGAGATGCTTCAAATGTTGAACGACTCCTTTGGCACGCCTGACGATGTTGAAAGGCACAAAACTAGTTGTGCCATTTTCAATGCTCGGATGAGGGATGGGGCCTCAGTCACTGATCATGTACTGTACATGATCGAGATGATTGAGCACCTAAGCAAATTGGGTTTTCCTCTACACGAGCAGCTCGGTAAGGATGCGATCCTTAATTCCTTGCCCAAGTCCTTCTTCCCATTCCTTACTCATTTTCGAATGACAAAGCCTGCAGTAAACTACCACGGGTTGTTGGGGTTGCTGTAGAACTTTGAGAAGGATCACCAGCTCCATAAGGAGTCGGTGAATGTAGTGGGAGGGTCTTCTTCTCGTCATCGACCCTTTGGGAAGGGAAGAAGAAGAAGAAGAAGAACAAGAAGGTGCAGCCTCATGCTGGGATGGTTGCACAGGTCAGACCAAGAAGCGCAAGCCCGACCAGAGCCAGGCGGAGTGCTTCTTTTGCAAGAAGCAGGGGCATTAGAAGAGGAACTGTCCTCAATACATTGCCTCCCTGGACCCGAACAGGCCGAAGAAGAAACAAGGTAATTATATGATAACTCCTTGCAACTTTTTCATTTGTGATACTACTGCCTGGGTATTGGATACCGGAAGTCCTTATCATATTTGTAATTCGATGCAGGGTCTGCAGGTCAGTAGGAGATTTGATGAAGGCGAGAGGTTCCTGAACGTTGAAGATGGAAGCAAAGTTCCAGTTCTAGCTTTAGGAATCATGAGTCTTGTAATCAATTCTCGTAATGTAATTTTGAGTGAATGTCACTATTGTCCAAGCTTTTTATTAAATATTATTTCTGTAGACCTTTTGGCCATGTACGGTTATGATTTTTTAATAAAAAAAATATTTGTAATATCATTTTGAATGGTGTTACAATATTTGTTGGACAATTAAATAATAGAATTTACTTACTATCACAGCTGTTAATGTGGTTCAAAACTTCGGTAAACACCCTAGAATAGATAATGTGTCAGAAGTCTACCTTTGGCACTGTAGGCTGGTCATATCAATAAGAACAGGATAAACAGGTTGGCTCAAGAAGGAATTCTTGAACTTGATGATTGTGAATCACTTCCAACCTTGAGTCTTGTCTTCTTGGAAAGATGACCAAGTCACCTTTTACTGAAAAAGGTGAGCGAGCCAGTGAACTCTTGGGTCTGGTACATTCTGATGTATGTGGACCTATGAGCTCAAGTGCAAGAGGTGGATATTTCTACTTCATAACCTTCACAGACGACCTATCGAGGTATGGGTATGTCTACTTAATGAAGCATAAGTCGGAGTCGTTTGAAATATTCAAACTATTCTGAAATGAGGTAGAAAAATAAACTGGGAAGTGTATTAAAATTCTTCGATCTGATCGAGGAGGTGAATACCTTTCCAATGAGTTTCTGACATATCTAGGGAGAATGGAATTCTCTCTCAGTGGACTCCTCCTGGAACACCACAGCATAATGGTGTGTTGAAAGAAGGAATCGGACCTTATTGGACATGGTTCGATCCATGATGGGGTTTGCTGGTCTGCGATCTTCCTTTGGGGATATGCGCTCGAATTGACTTGTTACCTTCTAAATAGAGTTTTGAGTAAGTCTATAGCCAAAATGCCATATGAGATATGGATAGGAGTAAGCCAGTGTTCTCGCACCTTAGGGTTTGGGGGTGTCCGGCTTATGTTAAACGTTTAATTACAGACAAGCTTGGACCTAGGTCTGACAAGTGTAATTTTATAGGGTACCCAAAAGAGACCAAAGGATATTATTTCTACCTTGCTGATCAGCAAAAGGTGTTTGTCAGCCTTAAGGCAATCTTTTTAGAAAATGAGTTCCTTAGTGAAGGAACTGTTGCCTCTAAGGTCGAACTTGACGAAGTTCGACAAGTGGAAAAATTGACACATGTTACTGAACCTGAACCGAATTTGATTAGATCAGATCCGAAGCCCATTGATTATGTACCCTTAAGGCGTCTGGTAGAGTACCACATCAACCGGACAGATACTATGGTTTCTTGATCCGAGATGGCGATCCTGTCGAACTTGATGAAAATGATGAGGATCCGATCACCTACATGGATGCAATGCAGAGACCTGACTCTGAGAAATGGCTAGAGGCCATGAAATTCGAAATGGAGTCTATGAAGGTCAACGATGTATGGACATTGGTTGACTCACCCGAAGGAGTGAAACCATAGGGTGTAAGTGGGTCTTCAAGAGGAAGAGGGGCACAGACGAAAAGGTGGAGACCTATAAAGCCCATCTAGTTGCCAAGGGATATCATCAACGTTATGGTATAGACTATGATGAGATGTTTTCTCCTGTGGCAATGCTCAAATCCATTCGGATTATGCTTGCGATAGCTGCCCATCTAGACTATGAAATCTGGCAGATGGATGTGAAGACAGCTTTTCTAAACGGAGAGCTGGACGAAGAGGTGTATATGATACAACCTAAAGGGTTCACATCCACAGATGAGTCTAAGGTATGCAAGCTACAAAGGTCCATTTATGGACTTAAGCAGGCATCTCGAGTTGGAACATACGTTTTGATAGGACAATCAAAACGTATGGCTTCGTTAAGAACAGAGAAGAGCCTGCATTTATAAGTGGGCTAATGGTCCAGTAGTAGTATTTCTTGTATTGTATGTGGATGACATTCTCTTAATGGGAATGATGTCCCTGCATTACAGGAAATAAAGATTTGGCTATCGTCACAGTTCTCCATGAAGGATCTGGGAGAAGCTTCCTACATCCTAGAAATGAGGATCTATAGGGATAGATCCAAAAGGTTGCTTGGCTTATCCAGTCCATGTACGTTGATACTATGCTGAAAAGGTTCAGCATGGAGAATTCCAAGAAAGGCTATCTACCGATAGGCCATGGAATTTCTCTCTCAAAAAGGGATTGTCCGACAACACCTCAAGAGAGAGCGTATGGGTAGGATTCATATGCTTCGGCAGTGGATCTATCATGTACGCCATAACATGTACACGATCAGATGTGGCATACTCACTAGGGGTAGTGAGTAGATACCAATCTGATCCAGGGAGAATCACTGAAGGTTGTTAAAACCATCCTGAAGTATTTAAGAAATACTAAGGACCAGTGGCTGTATATGGTGAATCGAACTTGAGACTTATGGGTTTACAGACTCTAGTTTCCAGTCTGATCCGATGATAGCAAGAGTTGTCAGATTTATTTTTACCCTTAATGGTGGGGCTGTCTGCTGGAAGAGTTCCAAGCAGCACACTGTGGCTGATTCAGTTGTGAGGCAGAGTATATTGCTGCATCAGATGCTGCCAAAGAAGTGGTGTGGCTGAGAAAATTCATCATCGAGCTCGGAGTAGCACCCTCCCTTGTTGGTCCAGTTTGCTCTACTGTGACAGCTCTGGAGCCATTGCTCAGGCAAAGGAACCGAAGGCACACCAGCGGACGAAGCATATTCTGCACTGCTCCCATCTCATCCGGAAGATCGTGGATGAGGTGATGTCGACCTTCAGAAGATCGACGGAAGGAGAACCTGGCTGACCCATTCACTAAAGCCATTGCGGTGAAGGAGTTCAACGACTACAAGTCGAAGATGGGTATTAGAAACTGCACCGATTGGCTTTAGACCAAGTGGGAGATTGTTGGGAATAGTGTCCCAAAGCCAATCGTAGCCTGTTGACGGTTGTGCTCCTTTTGTATTAGTACATAATTATAAATAAATAAAAGTTATTTTGATATTTTTTTCATCACAAATGTTTCATCTTCTAATGAACTCCTGTGTTGTGGTGAAGTCCTTAGGACTATTTAGACTCGACAAAGGAGGATTTGTCGCTCAGTCCTTAAACCTGTTCGCGACCAAATGATACGTTGTTACCAAGGACGACAATGTTTATCGAGCATAGGTCATTGTGTGCCATATGGGTTGGTTGTCCTCATAACCAAGGAGTGTGGAGACACTGGTATGGCATACAGTGAGATGTAATGGTACATCTACACTGAACGTGACTGACTCGGAACTATTTCTGCTGTCAAGTTTTGCTCCGATGGGATATGGGTATAAATGTCTCTCCGACTTGAGACCGCCACGGTGACTTGCAAGCAACTCACTGTACTTAGGCATGGACTACCTGAATTTCTAATTCAGTGACGGAAGGCTGCTGGGTGTAGTCAAGTACTTGACTTGTCGGTGCGTGTGTCAAGATGGGATTGACCACTCCAGTTTAGGAGCTATGTACAGTCGTGTTTCAATTTAGCAAATCATTGGCCAGGGTAGTCCTAGTGAGGAGTCACAGGACTAATTGAGTTGAGCATGATTCGGATGATTCATCAGGGTTGACAGTTTAACCTGAGTCGTCCTAAACACAGGGGTCCAAAGGGATGAATTATACGGTAACCATATTCACGTAGGTTCTGAATGTTGCGATTGTGACTATTCGACCTATCCATCATCGGGTACCATTGCTAGATGGTCACTTCGATTAGTACAGAATTGGTTCCTATGCTACCGGCTTAGGTTCGAACCTGCGGGGTCACACACATTAGAGGTTCCTTTCTGATCTGATGGCTGATTATGAGTCTTATGTGTCTGAGACTCTATGATTGAGAATTAGGATTCTCTGATCATGAGTTCCACACATTTTGGGTACCGGGGGTCAAAATTTTGAATTTCAAATTTTGAATTTGAAATTTGAACTCTTTGATCAGGATTTCATATCAATGGTCTCTGATGCCTAATTGCCCATCAGATTTGGACTCAATAATTATGAGAGGTTTTATTAGTGATTTGATCACTAATTAACTCAATTTGATTGAGTAATTATTTTTGGATCAAGTCCAATTGAATTGGATTCAGTTGGGTTTGACCCGATTAGGTTAAGAGTTGACCTAATTGTCGAGATAGTTTGGTCCCTGATTTGATCAGGGGTTGGGCTTAGTCAATTTTTGATTTGATTAGGATTTTATTGAGCCTAATTAAGTCTAATTAAGTTTGGTTTAATTTAGTCTAATTATGCTTAACCTATTTTGATTAGGTTGGTTCAATTAAGATCAAACCACCATTTGAATTTGAATCCCTGCACCACCTTAAATCTCTGCGTCCATTTGAATTCACGAGAAGAAACTTCTCATGAATTTTTTCACATGCAAAGCCCTTCTCACATCCACTCTTGTGCGCCAATATTTGGATAAAGATGATTAGTTAGCCATTCAAATTCAAAGCGTGTTTGAATTTGAATGGATAACTTATCTCTTGCGCATACATGACATTATCCACTTTAACGCCCCACATCTCACACGAGAAAGAGTTTCTCATGAAACCTTTCATGCACAAAGCAGACTCGCACCTTCTCTTCTCATGCCCAAGTGGATAGGGATGAGTTGGTTTTAGTTTGAATTCAAATTTGATTTGAACTCAAATGTGTAACCACTTGTCTTTATCCTCTCATACGGATAAGACACGTTTTGAACTATTTTAAAAGAGATAGGGAGCTGGGGCGTGCGTAGAAAAATTTTGAGAAAGAAAGTGGGGCCTGAGAAGCCTTGTGCATAAGGTGAAGGTCCAAAACCTTCCGAGAGAAAAAGAAAGAAAAGAAAAAAAATTGGGCGCACAGTTTTGGTGTGTACCCTAGGGTTTCTACCTAGGGTTCGGATGTGAGATTGGTGTGTCACGAGTGTCATGAGTCCACCAAATTTTAGGAGAGATCCATCAGCCTCTCAACCAATCATGCAGATGATCCGAAGCATCCGAGAAGTCAGCACACATCGATCGAAAGAGTTCGATCAACATCAGCCATCAAAAGGGTAAATCACGAACTAGCATTCGTGAGGAGCCGATCAAATGGAACTTATGTGGATGATCCATAAAGACTAGACACTAGTGTGGCTGTGACGTGATGATCAGAGCCCCCGACGATAATCAGATTGCAGTGATCGACTACCCGCAAAAGGTGATGTGTTCTGAATATAGTACAGTAAAAAGTTTACTATTTTAAATTTTAATTTTAAATTTAAATGCATACTGTTGTATCATATTTAGATCCTAATGTAGGGTTAATTAGTATTAATTAATGAGATTAATTAATAATTTCACTGTAAAATAGTAATTTTGAAAAATTTTAAAACTACCATTTTGCCCCTGCACTGAATTTTCGCTTCATGTTCCTCATGAAAAATGGGGCTCATGGTGATGACTCCATGACCTATGATGAGGTGATATCAGATATCGACTTCAAAAAATGGTTAGAGACAATGAGATCAAAAATTGACTTGATGCACTCAAACCAAGTCTGGACCTTGGTAGATCTACCTGAAGGTATTGTACCTATTAGGTGTAAATGGATCTTCAAGAGAAAGATAGGTGCAGATGGAATGTGGAGACATTCAAGGCTAGGCTCGTAGCGAAAGGTTATAGTCAGCACGAAGGCATTGACTATCAGGATACCTTCCCGCCGTAGCCATGCTAAAATTCATCCGCACATTGCTTGCTGTTGCAGCCTATTTTGATTATAAATATGGCAGATGGATGTGAAAAGACATTCTTAAATGGATATCTTAAGGAAGATATCTATATAGAACAACCACTTGGTTTCACATCCAGTGATGATGATCACAAGGTCTGCAAGCTGCAAAGGTCCATTTATGGACTTAAGCAAGCATCTTGAAGCTGGAATACTCGTTTCAATGATGAGATCAAAATGTTTGGTTTCATCAAGAACGAGGAGGAACCATGTGTGTTCAAGAAGGTCAGTGGGAGCACAATTATCTTCCTCATACTATACGTAGATGACATCCTCCTAATTGAAAATGATATTTTCATGTTGACCTCAGTCAAAATATGGTTGTCTAAGGAGTTCTCTATGAAAGATCTAGAGAAGTATTTTTTATACTGGGTATTAAGGTCTATAGAGATAGACCAAATAAATGCTGGGACTTTCACAGAAGATGTACATAGAGGAGGTGCTAAAAAGGTTTAGCATGGAAAACTCCAAAAGAAGTTTAGTACCTTTTAGACATGGCATTCATCTCTCCAAGAAGATGTGCCCTAGCACACCTGAGGAGATTGAATGCATGAGCAAGATCCCTTATACTTCGGTAATAGGGAGCCTCATGTATGCCATGCTATGTATACGACCTGATATAGCCCATGCTGTGAGTGTCACAAGCAGATATCAATTGAATCCAAGCGAAGAGCACTGGACTTTTGTGAAATGTATCCTTAAGTACTTGAGAAGGACTAAGGATATATTTCTAGTCTTTGAGAATGGAGAACTCCAGGTTCAGAGATTTATAGACTCAGACTTTATGTCTGATATAGATGATCAAAAGTCGACATCTGGAGTCTGTTCATTTACAATGGTGGTGCAGTTAGCTAGAAGAGTTCCAAGCAGACGGTAATTGTTGATTCCACCATGGAGGCAGAGTATATTGCTGCATCGGAAGCTACGAAGGAGGTATTCTGATATAAGAAGTTTGCCGCAGAGCTTGGAGTGATGTCATCAGATGCCATCCCTCTTTACTGTGATAATAATGGTGCTATAGCCCTAGCTAAGGAGCCAAGATCTCACCAGAAGTCCAAGCATATCGAGCGGTGATTTCATCTGATCCATGATTACCTCAAAAAAATTTATGTCAAGCTTAAGAGAGTTGACTCCACAGACAATGTGGCAGACCCACTGACAAAGCCATTAGGCCAGCAGAAGATCGAAGCCCACCTTGAGAAGATGGGACTTAGATATGTAGCCAATTGGCATTAGGTCAAGTGGGAGTTTGTTAGATGTGTGCCCTAGATGCCAGATTGACTGACATATTCCTGTACAAATATATGGATAAATTTATAATTTTGACTATAAATGAATAAAAAAGTTATTCTACTATCACATTGTGTACATTTTGTCTGTGATACATCCTTTGAGTTAGTAGGAATGTTAATTCATATTTTAAGAGTTAAAATTTAAGGCATGAATTTACATAACTAACTCATAAACAGCTCCTGACCATAAGATCATCACGAGGATGGTGATCGATCCGAAAGTTGGTGTACGATCACTTTTTAGGATAGATGAGTCTTGAGTCTACGGTGTGGAGACATCAGAGCGAGAGTATAGGTATTCATTGAGAATGAGAATACTGAGCGTGACCACCTCGAGCAGTCATAAGGAAGTCTACCTTCTCGTCGATGACTAGTTCGATGCTGCAGCTATGTGTCTAGTTCTTTGACCTGAGGTGCATCGATAGTTCACCTTGAGTGTGTTATAGTTTGACTACATCATAACTCGATCTTTAGCCATTTGGAACCCTGAGGTGTATGTTGGCTGTAGCATATTAATTGTAGGAACTAGATTGCACCAAGATGAGATCTATCAATCTCGATAGATAAGAGGAGTAGTCCTATGATGATCGAAAGATTGAGTCCTTAAGCCCATGGTCATGGCAGAGTGAAATAATGGATAAGAGTTTTTCATTGGAGTTTCATATCGACTCGGATCGATCGATTGATTCATATGATTGATGTTGGGTTTGATGAGTTCATCTTAACCCTAATTTAGTCGGGACTCATGATAGAGGAACTCAATCACACAGGTAGTTGTACCGAGAGATTCATCTTTATTTTTGATAGGTTGCCACCATATACTGTTAGGTGTCACTGGTGCATTTTGGGAGCAATTAGAATGATCTTGATGATCGATCATTCTAATTGTCTGAATCAGAAGAGTTTGATCCATCGAAAGGAGTTTCGATGATGTCGATGATGAGATCACGACATGTCTCATTACCATATAAAATAAACCTAACTAGGTCACACAAACAAGAGTTAGGGTCTGGATATCATCAATCGAGCTAGTCCAGTTCGATTGATTTGGATTAGATCCAATTAGGTTCAAGAAAATCGTGCTAGCACATGTTGAGCCTAACTTTCTCCTCGTGCAATCTTTTTCATCTTGACTGAGCCAAATATGATTTGACTCACTCAGAGAATCTTGAGAAGGTTTCTCTCAGTTGACTGGAGCCAGTCCAGCTCAAAAAAGTCTTGTTTTAATTCATGAGATGAATTTAAGACAACACCTGCTAATTTCTGTCACCTGTCATTTCTGTTTTAGGACATCGGTCAAATATTGACTTATGGATCTTAAACTGAAGGCCACTTGGCAAAAGGTTATTGGAGAGTTTTTATGGAGTGTCCACCTACTAAATTAGGCCTCAAAGTGGGTGCCAAGATCAGATTGGATGTGCGCCCCAAGTGGAAAAGGATAGAGTCCCATGAGATGAGGACTCTGATCCCTTGATCGACTTGGACTGTGGGCACCAATCTTCTGTGCTTCTCCAGTGTTGGCACCAACAGTGGTGGAAATTGAAAGAATTCTTATGTGATATAATCAGATAATATCACTCCACCAATCAAAATTTTTTCAAAATTAATTAAATTTTTTGATTGATCGAATGATGCGGCACTGCATGGCGCAACAGGGTCTATTTAAACCCTGTCTGCACCTAGGGTTTAGCGAATCTGCTCAATACCCAGCAAAAATGAGATTCTCCTCCACTTCTCTACATCCCCTCTGCTTCTCTCTCTCCCCTCTTCACGTCCAAGAAGTTGGACATCTATCTGGTGCTTGTCCAAGGCATGGTGGCTCTCTGATCAGAAGGCTGCAGGGATTTATCGAGAAACTGCTGCTCCAACTTAAGAAGATCTTTTGAAGATCTTTCAGATCAGATCCAGATCTAATTTTTGGAGCAAAGATTCATAAGAAGAAGATAATCTAGATCCTGCTCAAGTGGATATTGATAGAGGCCAAGCGACTGCGTGGCTATTTTTGAACCTCGGGCATTACTGCGATCATCTACAGGGTAATCTAGTTATCCTAGAGGTATTTCTCTAATCTTCAAGTTTTAGATTTAATTTTAGATTAAATATCAGATAATAAGAATCAGATCTAATAGATCTTAGATCTGAAATAAAGTAGGATAATTTTTTTTTTAAATATTCTGTCCCAGATCTCATTAGATCTGGAAGATTCTACAAGGAAAAAGGCGATTTTTTCCTTCAAGAGTCTTATTCATTTGGGACTCTAAAGTTTAACCAATTGGATTTCATTCAAACCCAATCCAATTAGACCCAAATAAAATATGATGAACCTAATCTAATTAGGCTTCTATAATCTCAATTAAACTTGATCAAATCAATGAATTAATTGAGCTATAGAACCGATCAAATCAGATCATTTCTCCCTTATCGATTAGGTCATCTCATAACCTAATCAGACTTGACTTGATTGAATCAAATTCAATCAGACTTGATCCAGACTTGAATGCTCAATCAAATTGATTTAATTAATGATCTAATCACTAATTAATCCTCTATTAATGATAGAGTCCAATCTAGTGGGACTCTTCTCTAAAGTCTCCGTCTAGTGGGACTCTTCAGTAGAGTCTCCGTCAAGTGGGACTCTTCACTAGAGTCTCCATTGACTGAGACTCTACAGATTAGCCATGTGATCGGAGAGAAACTTCTAATGTGTGTGACCCCATAGGTTCGAACCTAAGCCGGTAGCACAAAAATTAATTCTTATACCAATCGGAGTAACCATCTAGCAATGGTATCCGACATCCGGATAGGCCGAATGTATGCAAAGCAACACTCAAGAATCTATTTGAATATAGTTACCGTATAATTCATCCCTTTGATCCAAATACTTAAGGTGACTTAGGGTTTAACTGTCAATCCTGATATGGTCATCCATATTGTATTTTAATTTTCAAAATCTATCACATGGATTACTCCGGCCAAGATTTTACTGAATTGAAACACACTGATACATTAACTCCTACTTATTCGGAGGGGTCAATTCCATCTTGACTCACACACCGACTTCACAAGTACTTGACTATGTTCAAAAACTTTTCATCATTGAATTAAAAATTCAGATAGTCTGGTACTAAAACATAGTGTGTTGCTTGCAAGTCTCCGTGATGATCTCAGATCGGAGGAACACTTATACCTATATCCCTTTGGAGTGACTCTTAACAGCAGATGCTCCAGAGTTGGTCACGTTCAGTAAAATATACTCCTATATTTACCTGTATGCCATACCATCATCTCCACACTCCTTGGTTAAGAGGAAACCAACCTATATGGCACACAATGACCTATACTTGATATGTCTATCATCCTAGTAATAACATATCATTTGGTCACGAACTCATTTAAAGACTAAACGATATATTCTCCTATATCGAATCAAATAGTCTTAAGGACTTCATCACATAACAGGAGTTCAAAATGAGATGTACACAGTGATAAAAAAATAAATAATATTTATTAATTCAATAATTCATACACAATTACAATGATAAGCACAACCTCAACAGACTGACGATTGACTTTGGAACATAATTCCCAACAACTCCCACTTGGACTCAAACTAATCGATGCAATATCGTATATCCATCTTTGATTTGTAGTCTTCAAACTCCTTGATGCCAAGGGCTTTAGTAAATGGGTCAGCCAGGTTCTTCTTTCCATCGATCTTCTGAAGTTCAATGTGACCTCGATCTACGATCTCTCGAATCAGGTGGTAGCAGTGTAGAATGTGCTTGGTCTGCTAATGTGACTTCGGTTCCTTCACTTGAGCAATGGCCCAGTATTGTCGTCATACAACAAGATGGGGCCATCAAGGGAGGGTGCCACTTCGAGCTCATTGATGAACTTTCATAGCCACACCGCTTTCTTCGCAACATCGGATTGAAGAAATCAGATCTAGGATTTCAGGGTTAGATCTTGAAACTTTTTCAAGATCAGGCAGTGAAAGACTAAAATAAATTAAAATTTATCTTGTAAAATCAGAGATCCCTAGATCTAAGATTCTATTACATGATTATTATATGTATTAAATTAGAAATTAAAATATAAAGAGCAAGAACTACATGTTGATCATATCAACATGTTTCTATACTACATCTAATGTATGCAAAATATAATAGATTAGATCTATCACCTTGCAAGTTAGATATTCTAACTTTGCTGATCCGAGCTTGAGGATGATGTTGCGAGTCGCACATGCGTCCGACTTCTAGGAGTCATCCACACGAGCCCATGAATCATGATCAGAAGTCTTGGTCCAGAAAATCAGCATAGTATGCTAATACTGCACTGATACTTCTTCGATGGTCGATCAGATGCCTTCTTCTTCTTGATTTAGACTCTTTCAAAGATGAGAAGTAGGAGAAGAAGTTTTAGATGAGACACTCTCAGAAAACTTATCCACTTGGGGCACCCTTTTTATCCAATTGGGCTCACACCATAATTTGATTATGGTGCCTAATTTGATGCTGATTTGGCATGTGGACACTCCACAAAAATCCTTCAATGACCTCTTGCCAAGTGGCTTTCAGTTTAAGATCCATATGTCAACATTTGACAGATGTCCTAAAATAAAAATGGAAGTGTTAGGAATTAGCAGGTGTTGTCTTAAATTCATTTCATGAATTAAGACAAGATTTTTTGAGCTAGATAAGCTTCATTTAGACTGAGAGAAACTTTCTCAAGATTCTCTGGATGAGTCAAATCATATTTGGCTCAATCGTAATAGAAAATATTACACGAAGAGAAAATTAGGCTCAATCGTGTGCTAGCATGATTTCTTTGAACCTAATTGGATCTAATCCAAATCAATTGGGCTAGCTCAATTGATGACATCCAGATCCTAACCCTTGTTAGTGTGATCCAGTTAGGTTCAATTCTGTACAGTAATGAGACATGTTGTGATATCATCATCGACATCATCGAAACTCCTTTCAATGGATCAAAACTCTTCTGATTCAGGTAATTAAAATGATCGATCATCAAGATCATTCTAATTGCCCTCAAAATCTACCAGTGATACCTAGCAGTATATGGTGGCAACCCATCAGAACTAAAGATGAACCTCTTGGTGTAGCTACCTGTGTGATTGAGTTCCTCTATCATGGTCCCGATTAATTAGGGTTAAGGTAAACTCGTCAAATCCAACATTAGTCATATGAATCAATCGATCGATCCGAGTCCGATGTAAAATCCTAATGGAAAATTTTTTTCTATTATTTCATTCTGCTATGGCCATGGGCTTAAGGACTCGATCTTTCAATCATCATAGGACTACTCCTCTCATCTACCGAGGTTGATAGATCCCATCTTGATGCAATCTGGTTCCTACAATGAATATGCTACAGCCAACATACACCTCAGGGTTTTGAATGGCTAGGAGATCGAGTTATGGTCTAGTCAAACTATAACACACTCAAAGTGAACTGTCAATGTACCTCAGGTCAAAGAACTAGACACACAGCTACATCATCGAGCTAGTCATCGATGAGAAGGTAGACTTCCTTATGACTGCTCGAGGTGGTCATGCTCAGTACTCTCATTCTCAATGAATATCTGTACTCTCACTTCAGTGTCTCCACACCGTAGACTCAAGATATATCTATCCTAAGAAGCAATTGTACACCAACCTTCCGGATCGATCACCATCCTCATGATGATTCTATGGTCAGGAGCTGTTTATGAGTTAGTTATGTAAATTCATGTCTTAAATTTTTAACTCTTGAAAATATGAATTGACATTCCTACTAACTCAAAGGATGTATCACAGACACAATGTACACAATGTGATAGAAGAATAATCCATTTATTGATTTATGTCAAAATTATAAATTTGTCTTTAGATTTGTACAGAAATGTGTCAGCCAATCTGACATCTAGGGCACACATCTAACAAACACCCACTTGACCTAATGCCAATTGGCTGCATATCTAAGTCCCATCTTCTCAAGGTGGGCTTCGATATTTTGCTGGCCTAATGGCTTTGTCAACGGGTCTGCCACATTATTTGTGGAGTCGACTCTCTTAACCTCGACATAACCTTTTCGAGATAATCTAGATCAGATGGAATTGCCGCTCGATATGTTTGGACTTCTGGTGAGATCTTGGCTCCTTAGCTAGGGCTATGGTGCCATTATTATCGCAGTAAAGAGGGATGGCATCCGATGACATCACACTAAGCTCCGTGGCAAACTTTTTGTACCAGAATGCCTCTTTCGTAGCTTCTGATGCAGCAATATACTCTGCTTCCAAGATGAATCTGCAATCATCGTTTGCTTGAAACTCTTCCAGCTAACTGCACCACCATGGCAAATGAACAGACTCCCAGATGTCGACTTTCGATCATCTATATCAGACATAAAGTCTGAGTCTGTATATCTCTGAATTTGGAGTACTCCATTCTCAAAGATTAGAAATATATCCTTAATCCTTCTCAAGTACTTAAGGATACATTTCCAAAAGTCCAGTGTTCTTCGCTTGGATTCGACTGATATCTGCTTGTGACACTCACAGCATATGCTATATTAGGTTGTGTACATAGCATGGCATACATGAGGCTCTCTATTGCCGAAGCATAAGGGATTTTGCTCATGCGTTCAATTTCCTCAGGTGTGCTAGGGCACATCTTGTTGGAGAGATGAATGCCATGTCTAAAAGGTATAAAATTTCTTTTGAAGTTTTTTATGCTAAATCTTTTTAGCACCTCCTCTATGTACATCTTCTGTGAAAATCCCAGCATCCTATTTGGTCTATCTCTATAGACCTTAATACCCAGTATAAAGGATGCCTCTCCTAGATCTTTCATAGAGAACTCCTTAGATAACCATACTTTGACTGAGGTCAATATGGGAATATCATTCCCAATTAGGAGGATGTCATCTACGTACAATACAAGAAAGACAACTGCACTTCCACTGACCTTTTTGAACACACATGGTTCCTCCTCGTTCTTGATGAAACCAAACATTTTGATCACATCATTAAAATGAGTATTCCAGCTCTGAGATGCTTGTTTAAGTCCATAAATGGACCTTTGCAGCTTGCAGACCTTGTGATTATCATCATTGGATGTAAAACCAAGTGGCTGTTCCATATAGATATCTTTCTTAAGATATCCATTTAAGAACGCCGTTTTCATGTCCATCTGCCATATTTTATAATCGAAATAGGCTACAACAGCAAGCAATGTGTGAATGGATTTTAGCATGGCTACGGATGAGAAGGTATCTTGATAGTCAATGCCTTCACGCTGACTATAACCTTTCACTACGAGCCTAGCCTTGAATGTCTCTACATTCCATCTGCACCTATCTTTCTCTTGAAGATCCATTTACACCCAATATGTACAATACCTTCAGGTGAATCTACTAAGGTCCAGACTTGGTTTGAGTGCATCGAGTCAATTTTTGATCTCATTGCCTCTAACCATTTTTCAGAGTCGATATCTGATATCGCCTCGTCATAGGTCTTGGGATCATCACCATGAGCTCCATTTTCTGTGAAGAATATTTTCTCTATATTCTCTTGTATAGTACCTAAGTACCTTTCAGGAGGACGTAAAATCTTAGTTGATCTACGAGGTGAAAGAGGTTGTGTTAGGACTAGTTCTGATTGATTTGGTTTCTCAGGTTCTTTAGCTCGTTGCTCTTGGGAGATATTCTCTTTGAGCTTAATTATTCTTCCGATGCCACCATCTTGAATAAACTATTTTTCAAGAAAAATAGTATTTTGACTCACAATCACATTGTGATCTTTCAGAATATAGAAATAGTTTCCTAATGATTCTTTAGGATATCCTATAAATCGAGCTCTAAAAGACCTAAACTCTAATTTATCCACCTGCTGTCTCTTGACATGAGCCGGACAACCCCTAATTCTGAGATGACTCAGATTTGGCTTCTTACCATGCCATATCTCATACGGTGTGGTAGGAACGGTTTTAGAGAGAACCCTATTAAATACATATATTGCTGTCATGAGACAATATCTCCAAAGAAACTCAGGGAGGTCCATGAAGCTTATCATGGAACGGACCATATCTAATAGGATCCGATTTCTCCATTCTGAAACCCCATTGAGTTGTGCCATTCCAGGTGGAGTCCATTGAGAGACTATTCCATTATCCTTAAGATAGTCTAGAAACTTCCGACTAAGGTATTCACCTCTTCGATTTGATCGAAGAACCTTAATGGGCTTTCCTATTTATTTTTCTACCTCATGCCTGAATTCTTTAAACTTTTCAAAGGCTTCAGACTTGTGTTTCATTAGAAACACATACCCGTACCTAGACATATCATCGGTAAAGGTAATGAAGTAGACATAGTTGCCTCTAGTCGGCACATCAAATGGGCCGCACACATCCGTATGTACTAGGGCAAGTAGGTCTGTGGCCCTTTCCCCATGTCCCACGAAAGGGAGCTTGGTCATTTTGCCTTGAAGGCATGATTCACAAACTGGATATGACTCAGAAGTCAACGGACTCAATCGCCTGAATTTCTCCAATTTGTTAACCTTATTTTCCGCTATATGACCTAGCCTTAGGTGCCACAGATACCTATCATTTAGACTATCTCTAGGTCTTTTAATTCCTATGGCATTCATATTTTGCTCGATATTAGATACAGATACATCAATATGTAGCTGATAGAGACCGTTAATAAGAAAACCATTTGCCACTTTATTATTTTCATAAAATATATTACAATGATCCTTATGAAAGCTAATCACATAGCCTTCTTGTGCTAAACATGAAATAGAAATCAAATTCCTGCTTGCTGCAGGCACATAACAACAATCTCTAAGAACTAAATGAGCCATCCAACACCGTCCAAGTCCGCGCGCGCGCGACCGCGTCACCGAAATATCCGCGGGTGGAGCACGACCCGTCGTCCGTGCGCATAAGGCCGCAGAACCGGTCGGAGGGGTGAGGGGGTTGGAGGCCACGGATGGCGAGAACGGGGTCAACCCGGCCAACGAGAGATGCCCCCCCAGTCCGCGCGCGTGCGGCCGCGAACACGACCGAAGGTGGACGGGGAGATTGAGCGCTTGGACGGGGAGCGCGAGCTCAACCCAGCCAACGAACACCATCCCTCGTCCACCCCCGCGCATTTCGGGCCAATGCTGCGCGCCGGGGGAGGGGCACCCCATACCATCCCTGAGGGGGGATCCGGGCGAATCCCGCCCGGGGGGTTCCAAAGTATCCTAACGGTAATCGCAGAGGATAGGTTCCCACAACCACAGTAGCAACTCTTGCTCCATTCCTGACACGTAGGATCATCTCCCCATCCCTCAGCCTCCTGCTCTCCTCAAGACCTTGCATAGAAGTGCATAAATAAGCACTAGAACCAGAGTCAAGCACCCAACTGGATGCAGAAGAAACCATAAGATTAGATTCTAAAATGAGCATACTTCCAGAAGGACCATCCTTCTTGTTCTTCAGGGTGGCCAGGTACTGAGGACAGTTCTGCTTCCAATGGCCTTCTGACTGACAGTGGAAACACTTTTCCTTTTCAGAAGCCTTCTTCTTCAGTCCTGTCTTCTTGTTCTTGCCATCCACCTTCTGCTTCTTCACAGACTTCTTTTTCTTTCCAAAAGATTTTCTCTTGGAAGAAGTCCGCTCCATAGTAAGAACTGAGCCTTTTGAACCTTTCATTGAAAGCTCAGTTGTAACCAGCATATTCATTAACTCGGCCAAGGTACATTGCATCTTATGCATATGAAAGTTCATGATGAACTGACCATATGCATCGGACAAGGATTGAAGGATCACATCAATCTGAAAATCCTTGTCTAAGATGATACCGAGCTTCTCAAGCTCCTCAAGATCCTTGATCATTGTCAAACAATGATCTTGGACTGACTACCCATCACGCATCTTGGCCTTAAAAAGTCTTTGATAGACTTGATACTTGGTCGCGCGACTCTGTTCACCAAACAACTCTTGTAGGTGAGCCAACATTTGGTGGGTAGTCAAAATATTTTCATGTTGGCACTGTAAATCATCAGACATTGCACCCAACATGTAGTACCTGGCTTTGTTATCTTCATCCGTCCATTTTTTCAAAGATGCTCTCTGTTCAGCAGTCGAACGTGCTGGCATTGCAGGTGGGTCCTGGTCCAAGACATGTTTCCTATAGAGAGTCAATAGTTTCTAGTTAGATTTTGTAATCAGACTTAACCAATTTATTTAGGGGTTTCATTTTTAAATAAATTAGGCTCCCACTATTTTCTCAGATCCCTACACTCCCTTTGTAGAGATGTGAAAATCTCCATGATTAGTGATTTTTAGTGGGTGGTGCGGTCTCATCGACTGGCTCATCACCTCACCTAACAGTTATTGATGATGGGTCAACTGATGAGTGGACAACTCTTGTCCAATGATTCTCTTGAAGGAAAAACCGTCTTTTTCCTGTGTAGGATCTTCCAGATTTTATCAAATCTGAGATGGAATAAATTAAAAATTTTTATCCTACCTTATTTTAGATCTAATATCTATTAGATCTAATTTTATTATCTAATATTTAAAATCTAAAATTAAATCTAATAGTATGAGAAACATAGACATACCTCAAGGGTAATCTAATTACCCGTAGATGATCGCAGCACTGCCTGAGGTTCTGATGTAGCCACGCAAGCACCTAGCCTCTACCAGTATCCACTTAGGTAGGATCTGGAACATCTTCTCCTCGCAATTCTACACTCCAAAAATCAGATCAATATCTAATTTGGAAGTACTTCAGAACTCCTTCTGAAGTTGGAGCAGCAGCCTGTCGAAGATGTCCTGCAGCCTTTTGTTTCAGGCGTCACCACGCCTTGTACCTTTGCCAGATGAACGTCCAACTTCTTGGATGTGAAGAGGGGAGAATGGAGAGCAGGGAGGATATAGACAAGAGGGGAGGGGGTGGCAGCTAATGGGTTTTTTGCATAAAACAAGTTCTATCTCGAAACCCTAGGTGCAGCAGGGTTTATATAGATCCTGTATGCTGCGCAGTGCCATATCATTCGACCAATCAAAAAATTTCAATAAATTCTGAAAAAATTTTGATTAGTGGAGTGATGTCATCTAATCACATCAGATAAGAATTCCCATGCTCTCTCCTATGTTGGCACCAACATTGGATAAGCACAAATAAGGTGGCGCTAAAGAGTCCAAGTTTATCAGGACTCTTTGGTTCTTATCCATTTGGGACGCCCACTTAAATCCAATTGAGCTCATGCTATAATCTGATTATGGTGTCCAATTTGAAGTGGTTTGGATATGTGGACACTCCATAAAAATTTTTCAATGAATCCTCTTCAGTTTAAGACCCATATGTCAACTTTTGACAGATGTCCTAAAATCAAATTGGCAGGTGCTAGAAATTAACAGGTGTTGTCTTAAATTTATCTCATGAATTAAGACAAGCTTTTTCTGAGCTGGACAAGCTTCAATTAGATTGAGAGAAATCTTCTCAAAGTTCTCTAGATAAGCCAGATCATATTTGACTCAGTAGAGACAGAAAAGATTACACGAGAAGAAAGTTAGGCTCAATCGAGTGCTAGCACGATTTCCTTGAACCTAGTTGGATCTTATCCAAATCAATTGGGGTAGCTCAATTGATGACATCCAGACCCTAACCTTGTTTGTGTGACCCAGTTAGGTTTAATTCTATATGGTAATGAGACATGTCGTGATCTCATCATCGACATCATCGAAACTCTTTCGATAGACCAGAACTCTTCTAATTCAGACAATTAGAATGATCGATCATCAAAATCATTCTAATTGCGCCCAAAATCCACCAGTGACGCCTAGCAGTATATGGTGGCAACCCATCAGAATCAAAGATGAACCTCTTGGTGCAGCTACCTGTGTGATTGGGTTCCTCTATCATGAGTCCCGACTGAATTAGGGTTAAGATGAACTCGTCAAACCCAACATCAATCATATGAATCAATCGATCGATCCGAGTCCGATGTGAAACCCAATGAAAAACTCTTTTCCATTATTTCACTCTGCCATGGCCATGGGCTTATGGACTTGATCTTTCGATCATCATAGGACTACTCCTCTCATCTACCGAGGTTGATAGATCCCATCTTGGTGCGATCTGGTTCCTACAATGGATATACTATAGCCAACACACACCTCAGGATTTCAAATGGCTAGGAGACCGAGTTATGGTGTAGTCAAACTATAACACACTCAAGGTAAACTGTCGATGCACCTCAGGTCAAAGAACTAGACATACAACTGCAGCATCGAGCTAGTCATCGACGAGAAGGTAGACTTCCTTATGACTGTTCGAGGTGGTCACGCTAAGTACTCTCATTCTCAACGAATACCTGTACTCTCACTTTGATGTCTCCACACCATAGACTCAAGACTCATCTATCCTAAGGAAGTGATCGTACACCAACCTTCTGGATCGATCACCATCCTCGTGATGATCCTATGGTCAGGAGCAGTTTATGAGTTAGTTATGTAAATTCATGCCTTAAATTTTCAACTCTTGAAAATATGAAGAGTTGAAAATATGAATTTACATTCCCACTAACTCAAAGGATGTATCATAGACACAATGTACATAATGTGATAGAAGAATAACCTTTTTATTCAATTATAGTCAAAATTATAATTTTGTCCTTAGATTTGTACAGGAATGTATCAGCTGATCTGGCATCTAGGGCACACATCTAACAAACTCCCACTTGACCTAATGCCAATTGGCTATATATCTAAGTCCCATCTTCTCAAGGTGGGCTTCGATCTTCTGTTGGCCCAATGACTTAGTCAGTGGGTCTGCCACATTGTCTGTGGAGTCGACTCTCTTGACCTCGACATAGCCTTTTTTGAGGTAATCACGGATCAGATGGAATCATCGCTCGATGTGCTTGGACTCTGATGAGATCTTGGCTCTTTAGCTAGGGTTATGGCACCATTATTGTCGCAGTAAAGAGGGATGGCATCCGATGACATCACTCCAAGCTCTGTGGCAAACTTTTTATACCAGAATGCCTCCTTTGCAGCTTCCGATGCAGCAATATACTCTGCCTCCATGGTGGAATCTGCAATTATCGTTTGCTTGGAACTCTTCCAACTAACTGCACCACCATTACAAATGAACAGACTTCCAGATATCGACTTTCGATCATCTATATCAGACATAAAGTCTGAGTTTGAAAATCCCTGAATCTGGAGTTCTCTATTCCCAAAGACTAGAAACATATCCTTAGTCCTTCTCAAGTACTTAAGGATACATTTCATAGAAATCCAGTGCTCTTCGCTTGGATTCGACTGATATCTGCTTGTGATACTCACAGCATGGACTATATCAGGTCGTGTACATAACATGACATACATGAGGCTCCCTATTGTCAAAGCATAAGGGATCTTGGTCATGCGTTCAATCTCCTTAGGTGTGCTAGGGCACATCTTCTTGGAGAGATGAATATCATATCTAAAAGGCAATAAACCTCTTTTGGAGTTATCCATGCTCAACCTTTTTAGCACCTCCTCTATGTACATCTTCTGTGAAAGTCCCAGCATCCTATTTGGTCTATCTCTATAGACCTTAATACCCAGTATAAAGGATGCCTCTCCTAGATCTTTCATAGAGAACTCCTTAGACAACCATACTTTGACTGAGGTCAACATGGGAATATCATTCCCAATTAGGAGGATGTCATCCACGTACAATATGAGGAAGACAACTGCGCTCCCACTGACCTTTTTGAACACACATGGTTCCTCCTCGTTCTTGATGAAACCAAACATTTTGATCACATCATTAAAATGAGTATTCCAACTCTGAGATGCTTGCTTAAGTCCATAAATGGACCTTTACAGTTTGCAGACCTTGTGATCATCATCACTGGATGTGAAACCAAGCTGCTGTTCCATATAGATATCTTCCTCAAGATATCCATTTAAGAACGCCATTTTCACATCCATTTACCATATTTCATAATCAAAATAGGCTGCAACAGCAAGCAATGTGCAGATGGATTTTAGCATGGCTACGGGCGAGAAGGTATCCTGATAGTCAATGCCTTCGCGTTGACTATAACCTTTCACTATGAGCCTAGCCTTGAATGTCTCCACATTTCCATCTGCACCTATCTTTCTCTTGAAGATCCATTTACACCCAATAGGTACAATACCTTCAGGTGGATCTACCAAGGTCTAGACTTAGTTTGAGTGTATTGAGTCAATTTCTGATCTCATTGCCTCTAACCATTTCTCGAAGTCGATATCTGATATCGCCTCATCATAGGTCTTGGGATCATCACCATGAACCCAATTTCCCATGAGGAATATTTCCTCTACATCCTCTTGTATGGTAGCTAAGTACCTTTCAGGAGGACAGAAAATCCTAGTCGATCTACGAGGTGGAAGAGGTTGTATTAGGACTGGTTCTTATTGATTAGGTTCCTTAGGTTCTTTAGCTCGTTGCTCTTGGGAGACATTCTCCTTGAGCTTAATTATTCTTTCGATGCCACCATCTTGAATAAACTATTTTTCAAGAAAAATAATATTTCGACTCACAATCACATTGTGGTCTTTCAGAATATAAAAATAATATTCTAATGACTCTTTAGGATATCCTATGAACCGAGCTCTAAAAGACCTGAACTCTAACTTGTCCGTCTGCTGTCTCTTGACATGAGCCAGACAACCCCAAATTCTGAGATGATTCAGACTTGGCTTCTTACCATGCCATATCTCATACGGTATGGTAGGAACGGTTTTAGAGGGAACCCTATTCAATACATAAATTACTATCATGAGACAATGTCCCCAAAAAAATTTTGGGAGGTCTGTGAAGCTCATCATGGAACGGACCATATCTAATAGGGTCTGGTTTCTCCATTCTGAAACCTCGTTGAGTTGAGGCATTCCAGGTGGAGTCTATTGAGAGACTATACCTTTGTTCTTAAGATAGTCTAAGAATTTTCGACTAAGGTATTTACCTCCTCGATCTGATCGAAGAACCTTAAAAGGCTTTTCTATTTATTTTTCTACCTCATGTCTGAATTCTTTGAACCTTTCCAGAGACGCTCTTTGTTCAGTAGTCGGACGTGCTGGTATGGCAGGTGGATCCTGGTCTAAGATATGAGTCAATTTCTCAAAATCCAGAATAATTCTGTAGTTCCTCAACTAGTCCTTAAAATTTGGTCCAGTCAGTCTATGAGTGTCTAGAATTTTGATCAGGGGGTTTGAGGCAGACATGTTTTTTGTAGAGAGTCAAAAGTTTCTAGTTAGATTTTGTAATCAGACTCAATCAATTTGTTTAGGATTTTTATTTTTACACAAATTAGGCTCCCACTATTTTCTCAGATCCCTACACTCCCTTGGTAGAGATGTGAAAATCTCCGTGATTAGTGATTTCTAGAGGGTGGCGTAGTCTCACCGACTGGCTCATCACCTCACCTAACAGTTATTGATGATGGGTCGATCGATGAGTGGACAACTCTTGTCCAATGATTCTCTAACATGGTGCACCCAAAACTTGGTCTCTAATTCATGAAGCTCATCGTATCCGAGATATTGCTCCAATCCTTAGTTAAGCCAAACCCACCATTTGTACGAACTAGATTTCTGATTGGGTCCCTCACCGTATCCAGAATATTGAGCCCAACCCATCCTCTAATCCGTAGCATCCAATGCCTAATGGATATAGTTGCGTCTTCCCGGTGCAATTGAGCCACTGTAACCAGCCGAGAATAATCAACCCCGGGAAGGGCCCGCACATCCACAATGGTGGAAGACCTAGACTTAATATTTTCTTAGGAAGATTTGATTTAGATCTCTTTAAACTTGACTTGACATAGTCATAACAATTATGACTAACCTAGTGGCATGGATCAGCTCGAATTGTTAGCCACCTCAAATCAGAACTGGGTCGACACATATGGCCAGGTAAGTGAGATCGGTGGGAGGGATATGCCATTAACTTGACAAGAATGCATTCGAGTCTAGTAGCTCTCAATTAAAAGCCAGTCGATCGCATCTGTCCAACTTATCTTAGACACTAAATTATCGAACTAGAACTAATTGGGTTATCCTACAATCCAGGCTCTAACCACTGAGCCAAATTAGGTCTTAACTTGACCGAGTCACATCTAAATGTGATTCGACCTTGACCCAGACTTAATACTATTAGGCTGGTTAATTATTAGCTTTCATGATCCTACCTAACCAACTCTTGATTTAGTTTGATCAACCGCTAGACCTAATTGAGCTACCCAAGCCCGAACCCAATCTTATGAAAATGTCTTAGATCTAAAATTTTTAATTTTAGACCTAACTTAATTTCATAAGCTCGATACATTAATTAAGTTTAGGTTCATAAACAAAGCATGTAAAATAAATCCTAGGGTTTCAAGATCTAAAATTTTGCAGAAAAGTAAGTTTTGATTTCTGATTAAGGATGAATGCGCGGCACCCCTACACGTCATATGAACACCCCATTGAATGAAAAGAGAGGGTCTTAAAACTCTACTTTATTCTTATGATCGGACGGCCATGAGGAACACCTTAATCAAAAATATAAATTTAACTACAAAACTAGTGAGATCTAAATTAACATATCACATATACAATTTAAGATCTAACTAATACATGCTTTGCATACATCTCATGTATCAAAAATCAATCTAATTAACATGCTTTCAGATCTGATACATCACATGTAATATTTGAAAAATAAAATTTTAATTGAACTATTCAAAATAAAAACTATTCTAGATAAGTTACTAGAATAATTCTACAACTAGTCTAGGCATGCAACAGATCAATTTTATGAAATAATTAAAATTTTATTTTATATTTTTTAATCTAATTATAACAATTATAATATTAGAAAAAATAAAAAATAAATTATATTTAATTCATATTTTAATCTCATTAAAATATAAAACTTAAGACTATTCATGGATTCAATTAATCCTAGTCTAGTTATGCATCTCATGCATGTTAGATCTTCTTAGATTTAATTTTAAATATTTTGATTTCAGATCCTATCACATCTGATGTGATATCTGAAATTATTTAATATTAGATAAATTAAAATTAAAATTAGATCTAAAATTGATCTGAAATAGAGCCAACAACCTGGCTCAGATACCACTTGAAGGAAAAATCATCTTTTTTCTGTGTAGGATCTTCCAGATTTCATCAATTCTGGGGTGGAATAAATTAAAAATTTTTATCCTACGCTATTTCAGATCTAATGTCTATTAGATCTAATCTTATTATCTGACATTTAAAATCTAAAATTAAATCTAATAGTATGAGAAATATAGACATACCTCAAGGGTAATCTAATTACCCTGTAGATGATCGCAGTACTGCCTGAGGTTCTGATGTAGCCATGCAAGCGTCTGACCCCTACCAGTATCCACTCAAGTAGGATCTAGAACATCTTTTCCTCATGATTCTATGCTCCAAAAATTAGATCAATATCTGATTTGAAAGTACTTCAGAACTCCTAAAATTGGAGTAGCAGCCTGTCGAAGATGTCTTGCAGCCTTCTGTTTCAGGCGTCACCACGCCTTGTACCTTTGCCAGATGAACGTCCAACTTCTTGGACATGAAGAGGGGAGAAAGAAGAGAAGGGATGATGTATAAAAGAGGGGATGGGGTAGAAACTAATAGGTTTTTTGTATAAAATAAGTTCTATCTCAAAACCCTAGGTGCAACAGGGTTTATATAGATCTTGTATGCTGCACAGTGCCACATCATTCGACCAATCAAAAAATTCCAATAAATTCTGAAAAAAATTTAATTGGTGGAGTGATGTCATCTGATCACATCAGATAAGAATCTCCATGCTCTCTCCTATGTTGGCGCCAACATTGGATAAGCACAAATAAGGTGGTGCCAAAGAGTCCAAGTTTATCAAGACTCTTTGGTTCTTATCTATTTGGGGTGCCCACTTAAATCCAATTGAGCTCACGCCATCATCTCATTATGGTACCCAATTTGAAGTGGTTTGGACATGTGGACACTCCACAAAAATCCTCCAATGAATCCTCTTCAGTTTAAGACCCATATGTCAACTTTTGACAGATGTCCTAAAATCAAATTGGCAGGTGCTAGAAATTAGCAGGTGTTGTCTTAAATTCATCTCATGAATTAAGACAAGCCTTTTTTGAGCTGGACAAGCTTCAATTAGACTGAGAGAAACCTTTTCAAGGTTCTCTAGATGAGCCAGATCATATTTGGCTCAGTAGAGACAGAAAAGATTATACGAGGAGAAAGTTAGGCTCAATCGAGTGCTAGCACGATTTCCTTAAACCTAATTGGATCTTATCCAAATCAATTGGGATAGCCCAATTGATGACATCCAGACCCTAACCCTTGTTTGTGTGATCCAGTTAGGTTCAATTCTGTATGGTAATAAGATATGTCATGATCTCATCATCGACATCATCGAAACTCCTTTTGATGGACCAGAACTTTTCTGATTCAGACAATTAGAATGATCGATCATCAAAATCATTCTAATTGCTCTCAAAATCCATCAGTGACACCTAGCAGTATATGGTGGCAACCCATCAGAACTGAAGATGAACCTCTTAGTGCAGCTACCTATGTGATTGAGTTCCTTTATCATGAGTCCCAACTGAATTAGGGTTAAGGTGAACTCGTCAAACCCAACATCAGTCATATGAATCAATCGATCGATCCGAGTTCGATGTGAAATCCAATGAAAAACTCTTTTCCATTATTTCACTCTACCATGGCCATGGGCTTAAGGACTCAATCTTTCGATCATCATAGGACTACTCCTCTCATCTACCGAGGTTGATAGATCCCATCTTGGTGCGATCTGATTCCTACAATGGATATGCTACAGCCAACATACACCTCAGAGTTTCGAATAGCTAGGAGATCGAGTTATGTAGTCAAACTATAACACACTCAAGATAAACCATCGATGCACCTCAAGTCAAAGAACTAGACACACAACTACAGCATCGAGCTAGTCATCGACGAGAAGGTAGACTTCCTTATGACTGTTCGAGGTGGTCACGCTCAGTACTCTCGTTCTCAATGAATACATGTACTCTCACTCTGGTGTCTTCACACCATAGACTCAAGACTCATCTATCCTAAGGAAGCGATCGTACACCAACCTTCCGGATCGATCACCATCCTCGTGATGATCCTATGGTCAGGAGAAGTTTATGAGTTAGTTATGTAAATTCATGCCTTAAATTTTCAACTCTTAAAAATATGAATTAACATTTTCACTAACTCAAAGGATGTATCACAGACACAATGTACATAATATGATAGAAGAATAATCCTTTTATTTATTTATAGTCAAAATTATAATTTTGTCCTTAGATTTGTACAGGAATGTGTCAGCCGATCTGACATCTAGGGCACACATCTAACATCTCTAATCATGGTGCACCTAAAACTTGGTCTCTAATTTATGAAGCTCATCATGCCTAGAATATTGCTCCAATCCTTAGTTAAGTCAAACCCACTATTTGCACGAACTAGATTCCTGATTGGGTCCCTCATCGTATCCAAAATATTGAGCCCAATCCATCTTCTAATTCATAGCATCCAATGCCTAATGGACATGATTGTATCTTCCCGATGCAACTGAGCCACTGTATCCAGCCGAGAACAATCAACCCCGAGAAGGGCCCATACATCCACAATGGTGGAAGACCTAGACTTAATATTTTTTTAGGAAGATTTGATTTAGGTCTCATTAAATTTGACTTGACATAGCCATAACAATTATGACTAACCTAGTGGTATGGGTTAGCTCGAATTGTTAGCCACCTCAAATCAGAACTGGATCGACACATATGGCCAGGTAAGTGAGATCAGTGGAAAGAATATGCCATTAATTCGACAAGAACGCATTCGAGTCGAGTAGCTTCAAATTAAAAATCAGTTGGTCGCATCTGCCTAACTTATCTTAGACACCAAATTATCGAACCAGAACTAATTGGGTTAGCCTACAATCCAGGCTCTAACCACTGAGTCAAATTAGGTCTTAACTTGATCGAGTCACATCTAAATATGATTCGACCTTGATCCAGACATAATCCTATTAGGATGATCAATTATTAGCTTTCATGATCCCACCTAACTAACTGTTGATTCAGTTTGATCAATTGCTAGACCTAATTGAGCTATCCAAGCCCGAACCCAATTTTATGAAAATGACTTAGATCTGAAATTTTTAATTTTAGATCTAATTTAATTTCATAAGCTTAATTTATTAATTAAGTCTTGGGTTCATAAACAAAATATGTAAAATAAATTCTAAGATTTCAGGATCTAGGGTTTTGCAGAAAAATAAGTTTTGATTTCTGATTAAGGATGAACGCACAGCATACCTACACGTCATAAGAACACCCATTGAATGGGAGGAGAGGGCCTTTAAATCCTACTTTGTTCTTATGACCAGACGGCCATGAGGAACACCTTAATCAAAAATATAAATTTAACTACAAAACTAGTTAGATCTAAATTTACATATCACATATACAATTCAAGATCTAACTAATACATGCTTTGCATACATCTCTTGTATCAAAAATTGATCTAATTAACATACTTTTAGATTTAATACATCATATGTAACATCTAAAAATAAAATTTAAATTAAACTATTCAACATAAAATTTATTCTAGACAGTTACCAGAATAATTCTACAACTAGTCTAGGCATGCAACAGATCAATCTTATGTATTATCCAAATTTTTATTTTTTATTTTTGATCTAAATATATAACATTTATATCATCAAAATTAGAGAATAAATTATATCTAAATTATATTTTAATCTCATTAAAACATAAACTTACAAGACTATTCATAGATCAAACTATTCCTAGTCTAGTCATGCATCTCATGCATGTTAGATCTTCTCAGATTTAATTTTAAATATTTTAATTTTAGATCTTATCATATCTGATGTGATATTTGAAATTTTTTAATATCAAATAAATTAAAATTAAAATTAGATCTAAATTAGATTTGAAACTGAGCCATCAACCTAGCTCTGATACCAGTTGAAGGAAAAAATCATCTTTTTCCTTGTAGGATCTTTCAGATTTCATTAAATCTGGGGTGGAATAATTTTTAAAAAAATTTATCCTATATTTATTTTAGATCTAAATCTTTAAATCTAATTTTTTTATCTGATATTAATTCTAAAATAAATCTAAAAGCATGAGGAAACATGAAATACCTCAAGGGTAATTTGATTACCCTGTAGATGATCGCAGCAAGCTTGAGGTTTTGATTTAGCCACGTAATTGTCTGGCCTCTACCAATATCCATTCAGGTAGGGCCTAGATCATCTTCTTCTCATGACTCTCTGCTCCAAAAATCAAAACTAAATCTGATTAGAAAGATCTTCAAAAGTCTTCCTGAAGTTGGAGCAGCAGCTTGTCGAAGAACTCCTGCACCCTTCCTGTTCAAGGCGTCACCACACCTTGATCTTGCACCAGATGGACTCCCAACTCCTTGGGAATGAAGAGGGGAAGGAGGACTTTAGATGGGATGTAGAGAAGAGGAGGGGGGGGGTGGCAGCTTTGATAGGTTTGGCGCAATCACTAGAAACCCTAGGCGCAGACAGGGTTTAAATAGACCCTGCTGCGCTGCGCAGTGCCACATCATTCAATCAATCAAAATATTTTATTTAATCCAAAAAAATTTTGATTGATGGAATGATGTCATCTGATCACATCAGATAAGAACCCCCACCCTTTCTCTTATGTTGGCACCAACATTGGATAAGCACAATTATGTTGGCGCCAAAGAGTCCATGTTGATCAAATCAACTTCCATCCTTATCCACTTGGGGCGCTCTCTTTATCCAATTGGGCTCACGCCATAATTTGATTATGGCACTTAATTTGATGCTAATTTGGTATGTGGACACTCCACAAAAATCCTCCAATGACCTCTTGCCAAGTGGCCTTCAGTTTAAGATCCATATGTCAATATTTGACAGATGTCCTAAAATAAAAATGGCAGGTGTCAGAAATTAGCAGGTGTTGTCTTAAATTCATCTCATAAATTAAGACAAAACTTTTTTGAGCTGGAGAAGCTTCATTTAAACTAAGAGAAACCTTCTCAAGATTCTCTGGATGAGTCAAATCACATTTGGCTCAATCGAGATAGAAAAAATTACACGAGGAGAAAGTTAGGCTCAATCGTGTGCTAGCATGATTTTCTTGAACCTAATTGGATCTAATCCAAATCAATTGGGATAGCCCAATTGATGACATCCAGATCCTAACCCTTGTTAGTGTGACCCAGTTAGATTCAATTCTATATGATAATGAGATATGTCATGATCTCATCATCGATATCATCGAAACTTCTTTTGATGGACCAAAACTCTTCTGATTCAGACAATTAGAATGATCGATCATCAAGATCATTCTAATTGCTCCCAAAATCTACCAGTGACACCTAGTAGTATATGGTGGCAACCCATTAGAACTGAAGATGAACCTCTCAGTGTAGCTACCTGTGTGATTGAGTTTCTCTATCATGATTCCTGACTGAATTAGGGTTAAGGTGAACTCGTCAAACCCAAAATTAGTCATATGAATCAATCGATCGATCCGAGTCCGATGTGAAACCTTAATGAAAAACTCTTTTCCATTATTTCACTTTGTCATGGCCATGGGCTTAAAGATCGATCTTTCGATCATCATAGGACTACTCCTTTCATCTATCGAGGTTGATAGATCCCATCTTGGTGCGACCTAGTTCTTACAATGAATGTGCTACAGCCAACATATACCTCAGGGTTCCGAATAGCTAGAAGATCGAGTTATGATGTAGTCAAACTATAACACACTCAAAGTAATTGTCGATGAACCTCAGATCAAAGAACTAGACACACGACTGCAGCATTGAGCTAGTCATCGATGAGAAGGTAGACTTCCTTATGACTGCTCGATATGGTCATGCTCAGTACTCTCATTCTCAATGAATACATGTATTCTCACTTCGGTGTCTCCACACCGTAGATTAAAATTATTTCGAGCTTGAGGATGATGTTGCGAGTCGCACATGCATCCGGCCTCCAGGAGTCTCCACATGAGCCCATGAATCACGATCAGAAGTCTTGGTCCAGGAAATCAGCACAGTATGCTAGTATTGCACTGATCCTTCTTCGATGGTCGATCAGATGCCTTCTTCTTCTTGATTTGGACTCTTCCAAAGATGAGAATAGGAGGAGTTTTAGATGAGACACTCTCAGAAAACTTATAGATGGAGGAAGGAAAGGATGAACCCAGCAACTCTAGAAGAAGACCCTCTTCTTCTTCTCTTTGCTCTAACCCAGACACCTAGTTTTGTGTCTATTAGATCTCTATGCCCCAAGACTCTTTCTCCTTGATTTTTGGATACCCCAAAGGACTCTTAATGCTCTATAATTCATAAAAGTTTCATAAAAAAATTTATTTTAAATAGAGAGATATGAAGAGTCCTTATCTAGATCAAATACCTAGTCAAGGATTATCCAAACAAGACAAGACAAGGGGCACCCAACTCTTGGGTATCCCTCTATCTTTTTCTATCATGGACCACTAGTAAAGGATGCATATTATATGCCATAAAAGCCATAAAAATTTCAAAAAAAAATTGGATAAAATCAGCTCCATAAGGAAAGAGTTTTAATTTCTAAAACTCTATCTCATAGAATTTGAAATCCAAACTAATTCCTACTTTGACTTGATCCACAACCACATTTCATGTAAGAGAGAAAGAGAAAAAAGTTTTGGACATGTGTGAAAACCTGGGAGAAAGAATTTTGTTGCACAAAATAAGAGAGAGTGGGCGTTGGGGGCTAAGGTGGCGCAAGGTGGAATCCTAGTCTTACTAGGATTCAATCTATGACTTGTTCAAATTTGGTTTCTCAAATCAAATCAAACCAAAATCAAATCAACCTAATTAAAATAGGTCTTAACCCAATTAAGAGTCTAATTTAATCAAATTAAATTAAATTTAAATCTGATTTAATTTTTTAATCAAATTAGAAATTAGGTTGATCCAAGTCCTATTTGAACTAGGACTAGTTTTTCTTGCACTTGGCTTATCCAATAAACCAATTGACTTGATCCAATCAAGCCCAAACTAAATTTAATTAAATCATATTCAATTAGACTTAATCTCAGCCCATTGGCTTAATCAAATTAATCCAACTAGCAATCGATTTGCTAATCGATCCTCCTGCAACACTTGCACTAGGTTAAATGTCAATCTTATTGATCGTTTAACCCTAGAATGAATCTTAATCGTTGATCAACCATCCGATCGGATCATGAACTCTAATGTGTGTGACCTTATAGGTCTGAACCTAAGTCGATAGTATAAAAATAAATTTTTAGAAGTGACCATCTAGCTGTTGGGAAATATGTCCTAAAAGCCAATCGTCAAGCTTTAACGGTTGAGCAACCAAGTATTGTAATTGATTTGTTAATAAATAAAATATATTTGGCATTTTTATCATAAGCTTTCATCTTCTAATGAACTTCGTTGTTATGATGAAGTTCTTAGGACTATTTAGATTTAATAAAGAAAAGATTTATCGATTAGTCCTTAAAACTGTTCATGACCAAATGATAGGCTGTTAATAAGGAGACAGCTTCTATTGAGCATAGGTCGCTGTAGGCCATATGGGTTGGTTATCCTCTTAACCAAAGAGTATGGAGATATTGGTATGGTATATAGGTGAGATGTAAGGGTACATCATCATTGAACGTGACCAACTCAGAGTATTCTACTGTCGAGAATGTCTCTGATGGGATATAGGTATAAGTGTCCCTTAGACCTGAGATCGCCTCAGTGACTTGCAAGCAACTCACTTGCTTTGGTACTGGACTAACTGAATTTTTAATTCAGTGATGGAAGGCTTCTGGGCATAGTCAAGTACTTGCAAAGTCAGAGTGTGATCGAGATGGGATTGACCACTCCAAGAGTTGGAGAAGAATGAGTCACTATATTTCAATTTAGCAAAACTTGGCCAGGATAATCCATCAGATGGATTTGATATTTTAAAATACAATGTGGACAACCTGATCAGAGTTGACAGTTGAACTCTGAGGTATCCTATGATCATTTTGATCAAGGAGATGAATTATATGAAAACTATATCCCATAGATTCTAAGGATGTTATTCTACACATTTGACCTATCTGATCGTCGGATACCATTGCTAGATGGTCACTTCGATTGGTATAAAATTTATTTCTATGCTACGACTTAGGTTCAGACCTATGAGGTCACACACATTAGAGTTCATGATTCGATCGGATGGTTGATCAACGATTAAGAATCATTCTAGGGTTAAATGATCAATATGATTGATATTTAACCTAATGCAAGTATTGCAGGAGGATCGATTAGCAATTTGATTGCTAATTGACTTAATTTGATTAAGCCAATGGGCTGAATTAAGTCTAATTGAATATGATTTAATTAGATTTTGTTTGGCTTGATTGGATCAAGTTCGATTCATTTATTGGATAAGCCAAGTGCAAGAAAAAAACTAGTCTTAGTTCAATTAGGACTTGGGTCAACCTAATTTCTAATTTGATTAAAAAATTAAATCTAATTTAAATCTAATTTAATCTGATTAAATTAGATTCTTAATTAAGTTAAAATTATTTTAATTAGATTGATCTAATTTTGATTTGATTTGGTTTGAGAAACCAAATTAAAACAAGTCATAAGATAGAATCCTAGTAAGACTAGGATTCCACTTGCGCCACATAAGCCCCCCCCACGCCTCTCTCTTATTCCACGCCAATCCCTCTTATTTTGTGTGACAAAAGCCTCTCCCAGGTCTTTCCCACATCCAAAAGATTTCTCTCTTTTTTTATACATGGAAATGGTTGTGGATTAAATCAAAGTAGGAATAAGTTTGGATTTCAAATTCTATGAGATAGAGTTTTAGAAATCCAAAACTCTTTTTTTTTGCACTGAATTTATCCAAATTTTTTTGAGATTTTTGTGACTTTTAGGGCACATATTATGTACCCTTTGCTGTAGTCCATGCATGAAAATAAGGAGGAGGCACCCAAGAGTTGGGCGCCCCTTATCTTGCCATGTTTGGATAAGCCTTGACTATGTATTTGACCTAGACAAGGACTCTATCATATCTCTCTCTATAAAATGAGTTTCTTCATAAAATTTTTGAAAAACATAGAGATTTGAGAGACCTTTGGGTCATCCAAAAATCAAAGAGAAGACCTTTGGGTCGTGGAGATATAATAGATACAAGACAGAGTGTCTAGGAGAGAGTAAAGAGAAGAAGAAGAGGGTCTTCTTCTAGGGTTGTTAGTTTCATCTCTTTTCTTCCTCCATCTTAAATTTTTTGAGGCATCTCAGATCTAAAACTCCTCTTCCTACTTCTCATCTTTGGAAGAGTCCAAATCAAGAAGAATGAGGCACCTGATCAACCATCGAAGAAGGATCAGCGCAATACTAGCATACTGTGATGATTTCCTGAAGTAGGACTTCTGGTTGAGATTCATGGGCTCGTGTGAATGACTCCTAGAGATCGGATATATGTGCAGTTTGCAACACATCCTCAAGTCCGATCAGTAAGGTTAGAACATCTAACTTGCAAGGTAATAGATCTGATCTATTGTTTAATACATACATTAGATGTAGTATAGAAACATGTTGATATGATCAACATGTAGTTCATGCTCTATATATTTTAATTTTTGATTTAATGCTATATAATAATCATATAATAGATCTTAGATCTAAGAATTCTCTAATTTTAGAACATAAATTTTAATTTATTTTAGTCTTCCGTTGCCTGATCTTGAAAAAGTTTCAAGATCTAATCCTGAAACCCTAGATCTGGTTCCTTCAATTGTATCAGAGCCTAAGGTTGTTTATTACATGATTATTTATACATGCTTAGATTATTTTTTAGATTAAATTTAATTTATAATCTGATTATTAAGTCTGAAATTAAAATTTTAGATCAATCACGAACTGCAAAGTTGTCCTACTGTAAGGTTTACCCCTTACAGTGCAAAGGTTGTCCTAGTTCATGTAGATCTATCTTTAATCATAAATTTGTTAGATATGATCTAGATTAACTTTATGATTTATTAGATTTAAAAGATATTTAAATCTAAAATAAAATATCTTTGTTAATAATTTTTGTGCAAAGAAATTATTTAAAGCTGAAATTGTTTCAATTACATGAACCTGTTTAGATTAGATCTAAAGTAGTTTCATGTTTATTTTACTTGCATCTTGATTATAATCAAACATGCAATACGGTTGGTAGAACCATATTATAAAATTATTTTACAAATATAAAAATTATTTTCGAAAAACGAACCCAACCCTCAGCCCAAAACTTAATTAAGAATTAAGAAGTTGTTTGATTAGGTTCTAGGATTGTGAATTGAAGAACCTAAGACACAACCATAACACATTGGGTTAATGGGTTAGTGAGAATTAGGTCCATTAATTGGGTTAGACCTATGGTTAGATTAAAGATGAACTTAATTATAGAATTGACTAAATCTAATCAATTGTTGTCTTAGATTAGGTCAAAGATTCTCTAGATCAATTATAATAGTTGTAGTTGGTCAAGTCAATGTCTTTAACGAGAACCAAATGGACTTGATTCTTGCTAAGCGGTCTAGCATGAACTGTTAGGTTGATCTAATCGAAACTAATTAAACCAGTTGGTGTCTAAGGTAAATCAGATCGGTGGTTTTTAATTGGGAGCCCGCTTAGCTGGCCATTTTTGATGGTGTCTAAGGCAAGCTTTGGCCGACCCTCCGCTGATCGAACTTACCTGGCCTCTTGATGAAATTATATTTTGATCGGATCACTTGACTATTTGAGCTGACCCATGTCAACTAGGTAAATCAGTGTGACTGATTTAGGTGCTCTTAGACCAGCCCTTTTAATGGTCTCCCTTAAGCTGACTTGGTGAAGCCAGTGGGAGGATCATGATAATCTGGTTCATCTGACCTCATCCTCTAAATCATTTAAATCCTCTAAAATTATTAGATCCTTAAAATGATAAAGTTATGGAGATAACTGAGTCATAGCCTCCTATTAGGTGTTTGATAATGAGTCCATTAACTCAATAATCATTGCAGACCCAAAGGCCTGGTGCTTGTTGACTAATGGAATTATCACTCATCATATGATGACTTGGAAGTATCTCTCTAATGGTGGTTAGGTAAGCCAACCAAAGTTGACTTAATTATTCATTGGTCAGATGCACCAAGTATAGTCATGTTAATGGTTGGACCTAACCGGATCCTTATAGTGGAGGCCAAAGCTTACTGATTAGGTTTTTGGGGCAAAATTAAAATTACTAAAAATTATTTAGAGAAATAATTGGTTATGAACCTATCCTTAGATGTACATGGGTTGGCCAACCAAAGTTGGGCTTGTGTGCAGTCTAAGTGGATTCTAGTACCCACTAAGGAATTAGGATAATTCTGAATTGGAGGTAGAGGCTACCAATTCGAATAAAATAGTGGGAGAAATCTTTTAATTAAAATCCAAATCTTTAGGTTTAATGAATTAATTACTAATTAGGTTATGATTTTCTTTTGTGCAGATATGGCCACTTCTCTATGCTCCGATCATTGTTGGACAATGATAAGTTGGTAGGATCCAACTTCGATAGCTGATACTGAACGTTGAAGATAGTCCTGGAGCATGAACGGATCCTATATGTGATAATAGATCCTACACCTGAGGAGCCAGCTGCCAATGCACTGGAATAGTCAGAGATACTTACCAGAAGTGGCTCTGTGATCGGACCACGGTGCACTGTATCATGCTGGCTGCTATGAGCGACATGTTAAGTCACAGATTCAAGACGGCTCAGCCAAAGGACATGCTTCAAGTGTTGGAGGATGCCTTTGGCACACCCGATATGTAGAGAGGCACAAGACTAGTTATGCCATCTTCAATGCCAAAATGCAAGATGGTGCCTTTGTCACTGATCATGTATTGTACATGATCGAGCTATGGAATGATTGAGCAAGCTCAATTTTTCCTTGCATGAGCAGCTTGGGAAGGATGCAATACTAAACTCGCTGCCCAAGTCTTATCTCCCATTCCTCACTCATTATAGAATGACAAAGCCTGAAGTGAACTACCACGGGTTATTGGGGTTGCTTCAGAACTTTGAGAAGGATCACCAACTCCACAAGGAGTCGGTGAACTTAGTGGGAGGTTTGTCTTCTGTTCTCGACTCTTTGAGAAAGGGAAGAAGAACAAGAAGAAGAAAGTGAAGAAGGTGCAAGTTCAGGCTGGGACATCAGTGTAGGGCCAGACCAGAAAGATCAAGCCGATAAGAGTCTATTCTACTGGCAAGCACCCTAGATTAGATAGTGTATCAGATATCTACTTATGGCACTGTAGGCTAGGTCATATAAACAAGAACAGAATAAACAAGTTGACTCAAGAGGAAATCCTCGAAGTCAGTGATTGTGAATCACTTCCAACCTGTGAGTCCTGTCTTCTTGGTAAAATGACCAAGTCACCTTTTACTGAAAAAGGTGAGAGAGCTACTGAGCTCTTGGACCTAGTACATACTGATGTATGCGGGCCCATGAGCACAAGTGCTAGAAGTGGATATTTCTACTTCATAACTTTCACGGATGATCTATCCAGATATGGATATGCCTATCTGATGAAACATAAGTTGGATTCATTTGAAATATTCAAACGATTCTGAAGTGAAATAGAAAAACAAACTGAGAAGAGCATTAAACTCTTCGATCTGATCGAGGAGGAAAATATCTTTCTAGTGAGTTTCTCACATATCTAAGAGAGAATGGATTCTCTCCCAATGGACTCCTCTAGGAACACCATAGCATAATGGTGTGTCTAAAAGGAGAAATCAGACTTTGTTAAACATGGTCTGATCCATGATGGGTTTTGCCAGCTTGTCGATATCCTTCTGGGGATATGCACTCGAATCGATCTGTTATCTATTAAATAGGGTTCCAAGTAAGTCTGTAATTAAGACTCCATATGAGATATGGACAGGACATAAGCCAGCACTTTCACACCTTAGGGTCTGGGGGTGTCCGGCCTATGTCAAATGATTAGTCACAAATAAACTTGGGTCTAGGTCTGACAAATGCACATTCATAAGGTACCCCAAAGAGACCAAAGGATATGTTTTCTATCATGCTGATGAACAAAAGGTGTTCGTCAGCCTTAAGGCAATCTTTTTAGAAAAAGAGTTCTTGGTGAAGGAACCATTACCTCTAAGGTTGAACTTGATGAAGTTCAACAGGTAGAAGGAACGACACCAATAGCTGAACTGGAGTCGGATTTGATTAGATCAGATTCAGAACCCAATGTACCTGTACCATTAAGATGATCCGGTATAGTACCACATCAGTCGGACAGATACTATGGTTTTTTGTTTGAAATGGAGATCCCATCAAACTTGATGAGAACAATGAGGATCCGATCACCTATATGGATGCAATGCAGAGATCTGATTTCAAAAATGGCTTGAAGCCATGAAATCCAAAATGGAGTCCATGAAGGTCAATGATGTATGGACATTGGTTGACCCACCTGAAGGGTTAAATCCATTGGGTGTAAATGGGTGTTCAAAGAAAAAGGGGCACAGACGGAAAGGTGGAAACCTATAAAGTCCATCTGGTTGCCAAAGGGTATCGTCAATGTTATGGTATTGACTATGATGAGATGTTTTCTCCTGTGGCAATGCTCAAATCCATTCGGATAATGCTTGCAATAGCTGCTCATCTGGATTATAGATCTGACAAATGGATGTAAAGACAGCTTTCCTGAATGGAGAGCTGACGAAGAGCTGTATATGATACAACCTAAGGGGTTTACATCCACAGATGAGTCCAAGGTGTGCAAGCTTTAGAGATCCATTTATGGATTGAAGCAAGCTTCTCGAGTTGGAACATGCATTTTGATAAGGTGATCAAAACGTATGGTTTCGTTAAGAATGGAGAAGAGCCCTGCATCTATAAATGGACAAATGATCCAGTTGTGGTATTCCTTGTCTTGTATGTGGATGACATTCTCTTAATCGGAATGACATCCCTGCACTACAGGGAATAAAAGTTTGGTTGTCATCGCAGTTCTCCATGAAGGACTTGGGTGAAGCATCCTACATTCTATGGATGAAGATCTATAGGGATAGATCTAAAAAGATGCTTGGGTTATCCCAGTCTACGTACATAGACACTGTGCTGAAGAGGTTGAGCATGGAGAATTCTAAGAAGGACTATCTACCGATAGGCCATGGAATTTCTCTCTCTAAGAAGGATTGTCCGATAACTCCTGAAGAGAGAGAGCATATGAGTAGAGTCCCATATGCTTCGGTGGGATCTATCATGTACGCCATAACATGTACGAGACCAGATGTGGCATACTCACTAGGAGTAGTGAGTAGATACCAATCTGATCATAAGAAAACCACTGGAAAGTGGTTAAAGCCATCCTTAAGTATTTGAAAAATACTAAGGACCAATGGTTGGTTTATGACGAGTCAGATCAGAAACTTGTGGGGTTCACAGACTCCAGCTTTCAATTTGATCATGATGATAGCAGAAGCGTGTCGGTTATATCTTTACTCTGAATGGTGGAGCCATCTGCTGGAAGAGTTCCAAGCAGCATACTATGGGCAGACTCTGTTGTGAAGCGGAGTATATCACAGTATCGGATGCCACAAGGAAGCTGTGTGGCTGAGAAAATTATCACCGAGCTCGGAGTAGTACCCTCCCTCGATGGTCCGATCTTGCCCTACTGTGACAGCACTAGTCCATAGCTCAGGTGAAGGAACCCAAAGCACACAGTAGATGAAGCACATTTTGCGTCACTTCCACCTGATCCGGGTGATCGTGGATCAAGGTGACGTCGACCTTCAAAAGATCGATGAAAGGGAGAACCTAACCGACCTCTTCACTAAAGCCCTGCATAAAGGAGTTTCGACAACCACAAGTCGAAGATGGGCATTAGATACTGTGCCGAGTGGCTTTAGGACAAGTGGAAGTTGTTGGAAAATATGTCCCAAAAGCAATCATCAAGCTTTGACGGTTAAGCAACCAAGTATTGTAATTGATTTGTAAATAAATAAATATATTTGGTATTTCATCATAAGCTTTTATCTTCTAATGAACTCAGTTGTTATGATGAAGTCCTTAAGACTATTTAGATTCGATAAAGAGAGGATTTATTGATTAGTCCTTAAAACTGTTCACGACAAATGATAGGCTGTAATAGGACGACAGCTTCTATCGAGCATAGGTCGCTGTAGGCCATATGGGTTGGTTGTCCTCTTAACCAAGGAGTATGGAGACACTGGTATAGCATATAAGGAGATGTAAGGGTACATCATCATTGAACGTGACCAACTCAGAGCATTCTACTGTCGAGAATGTCTCTGATGAGATATAGGTATAAGTGTCCCTTAGACTTGAGATCGTCTAGTGACTTGCAAGCAACTCACTGTGCTTTGGTATGGACTAACTGAATTTTTAATTCAGTGACAGAAGGCTTCTGGGCATAGTCAAGTACTTGGAAGTCAGAGTGTGATCGAGATGGATTGACCACTCCAAGAGTTAGAGAAGAATGAGTCCTGTATTTCAATTTAGCAAAACTTGGCCAGGATAATCCATCAGATGGATATGATATTTGAAATACAATATGGATAACCTGATCAGAGTTGATAGTTGAACTCTAGATGTCCTATGATCATTTTGGTCAAGGGATAATTATATGGAAACTATATCGCATGGTTCTAAGGATGTTGTTCTACACATTCGACCTATCGATCGTCGGGTACCATTGCTAGATGGTTACTTTGATTGGTACAGAAATTTATTTTTATGCTATGGCTTAGGTTCGGACCTATAAGGTCACACACATTCGAGTTCATGATCCAATCGGATGGTTGATCAACGATTAAGAATCGTTCTAGTGTTAAATGATCAATACGATTGACATTTAACCTAATACCAGTGTTGCAGGAGGATCGATTAGCAATTTGATTGCTAATTGGCTTAATTTGATTAAGCCAATGGGCTGAGATTAAGTCTAATTGAATATGATTTAATTAGATTTAGTTTGGGCTTGATTGGATCAAGTCCAATTGTTTATTGGATAAGCCAAGTGCAAGAAAAAACTAATCCTATTCAATTAGGACTTGGGTCAACCTAATTTCTAATTGATAAAAATTAAATCAGATTTAAATCTAATTTAATCTGATTAAAATAGATTTTAATTGGGTTAAGACCTATTTAATTGGGTTGATCTAATTTTGGGTTTGATTTGGTTTGAGAAATCAATTAAAATAAGTCATAAGATGGAATCCTAGTAAGACTAGGATTCCACCTTGCGCCACATAAGCCCCCCAAACCCTCTCTCCTTATTCAACCAATCTCCTCTTATTTTGTGTACAAAAGCCCTCTCCCAGGTCTCTCCCACAGTTCACAAAAGGTTCTCTCTTCTTTTTACATGGAAGGTGGTTTGGATCAAATCAAAAGGAATAAGTTTGGATTTCGAATTCTATGAGATAGAGTTTTAGAAATCCAAAACTCTTTCAATTTTGCACCGAATTTATCCAAATTTTTTTTGGAATTTTATGGCTTTTAGGGTACATATTGTGCACCCTTTCTGTGTCATCACAAAAATAAGGAGGACTCAAGAGTTGGGCGCCCCTTACTTGCCATGTTTGGATAAGCCTTGACTAGGTATTTGACCTAGACAAGGACTCTATCATATCTCTCTCTATAAAATGAGTTTCTTCATAAAATTTTTGAGAAAAGAGATTTGAGAGACCTTTGGGCATCCAAAAATCAAGAGAAAGACCTTTGGGTCGTGGAGATATAATAGACACAAGTGTTCTAGGAGAGAGTAAAGAGAAGAAGAAGAGGGTCTTCTTCTAGGATT